>NW_011492850.1:323099-325480 GCF_000754665.1 Bison bison bison | reverse complement strand
TGGCCTGCAAACCCAAACATCCTCCTCTCCTCCGCCTTGGTGAAGCAATGCGAAGAAAACAAAGCCACAAGCTTTCCAAAGCAGGAGAAGGCTCCAGTCTCTCTTCCAGCCTTTCTCTCCTGGCTCCGGCTCACAGCCATGCGGGTACAAGGTTATAGTTACAATTGAAAACTGCTGACATCTACTTTTTGGTTGCTGCTAAAAAAATAAAATAAAACCACATACATACACTTTCCTTTATGGCTTCAAACTTCACATAGTTGATTCAAACCCAAAGGTGAATATTTGTTTTGCTTTGCTTTTCATATTTTCTAAGTTTCTAAGTTTGAACAATCTGAATGCGGCTGTTTAAGAACCAGAGAGAAGGAAAGTTCATCTGCTTAGCAGTTTTCCTAAACTTTCCAGTTTCTTTTGGCTTCTGAAAACCAAAGAATAGAGTCCTTTATGCCTAAGATTAGAAACATCTGGCCATCACATGTGAGTAAGGCTGGGCTGAAGTGGGGCAAAGCCAGGTGGAATGACTTGCCTATTTGAAGTATGAAATTGTAAGTACTGATGGCACTAAAAGTTACTCAATTCAACCTTTTCATTTTATAGTTAAGGGAACAGGCCCAGAGTGATTAGATTTACTTAATGTCACACATCTAGTACGTGTCAGAGGTGAAAACCAGACCCAGGAGATACCTGGGAGAACCTCCCCACCGCCCCCAGTCTATCCCCCTGTTCACATGCCCAGGCGTAGGGAGGACTTGATTATATCAAATTAATAAAATCAAATATTCTCAATCCCTCTATTTGACACACCCAACTATTTCTACTTTTGTATCCTTCCACCCAGTTCTTCTCCACTGGATATTCAGCCTTCCTTAGAAGATGGGCATTTAAGGTGCATAGAGCACCTACTATGTGCCACGTGTTCACTTATATTTTCTCATTGAATTTTCACATCGCCATCAGGGAGTCATTATCATACCTGTTTCACAGAGTGTGAAACTAAGGGATTAGGCCCGCTTGCCCAAAGTCACATAGCTGGAAAGTGGTGGAGGCAGGATTTGAGTCCAGGTCTCTGCAATCCCCTAGCTCCCAGATGGCCCCTCCCGTACCACACTGCCACAAACACTGTGCAGCTCACAGTTTATATCTTTGTATTTTCCCACTTGCAAAATCACAGCCTAGTTTTCATAGTTACTACTTTTATGGATGCATTCATTCATTCAGTAAATATTTATTAAACAGCCACTCCATGCCAGGCAGTCAAGGACTATAGTGAGCAACATACATAAATCCCTGCTCCCATAGCACACAGATCCTATGGGGAGAATCAGGTAGTAACCCAAGTAAATAAATCAGATACGGTGATAAGTACAATGGAGATGAATAAAGCATGGAAGGGAGATGAGAAGTACTGGGAGCTGGTGGGTGGGGACAGGAAGCAATTTAAAAAATTTTTCCCTATTTTATTAATTTTTTTAACTTTTTGTATTGGCGTATAGCTGATTAACAGTGTTGTGACAATTTCAGGTGGACAGCTAAGGGACTCAGTCATACATATACATATATCCACTTTTCCCCAAACTCCCCTCCCATCCGGGCTGTCACATAACGTTGAGCAGTGTTGCCTGTGCTATAGAGCAGGTCCTGGTTGGTTATCCATTTTAAATATGGCAGTATGTACATGTCAATTCCAAACTATATGATGGTTCAGGGAAAGAATGTCTCATATGCAACATTTGGGCAGAGAGCTGAAGGTGGTGAGGGAACAAGCCAAATGGATATCTGGGAGAAGAGAGAAGAGGGGTTTCAAAGTCACAGAGGTGGGAGAAGGGCTGGTGTGTTCAGGAAGCAGTAAGGAGGTCTATATGGCCAGAGTGGAGTGTGAAAGAAGAAAAGTGGCATCAGATGAGGTCAGAGAACAATGGGGGACACAGGCGGGGTCTGGGACCAGCAGAAGGCTTCAGCTTTATACTACATGAGGGGGAGTGTGAAAGATTTTACATAGAGGATCAGTCAGTCAGTTCAGTCGTTCAGTCGTGTCTGACTCTTTGAGACCCCATGAATCGCAGGACGCCAGGACTCCCTGTCCATCACCAACTCCTGGAGTTTACTCAAACTCATGTCCATTGAGTTGGTGATGCCATCCAGCCATCTCATCCTCTGTCATCCCCTTCTCCTCCTGCCCCCAATCCCTCTCAGCATCAGGGTCTTTTCCAATGAGTCAACTCTTTGCATGAGGTGGCCAAAGTATTGGAGTTTCAGCCTCAGCATCAGTCCTTCCAAAGAACACCCATTCTCCTTTAGAATGGACTGGTTGGACCTCCTTGCAGTCCAAGGGACTCTCAAGAGTCTTCTCCAACACCACAGTTCAAAAGCGTCAATTCTTC
>NW_011492850.1:265304-322999 GCF_000754665.1 Bison bison bison | reverse complement strand
GGACCTTTGTTGACAAAGTAATGTCTCTGCTTTTGAATATGCTATCTATGTTGGTCATAACTTTCCTTCCAAGGAGTAAGTGTCTTTTAATTTCATGACTGCAATCACCATCTGCAGTGATTTTGGAGCCCCCCAAAATAAAGTCAGCCACTGTTTCCATTGTTTCCCCATCTATTTTCCATGAAGTGATGGGACCAGATGCCATGATCTTAGTTTTCTGAATGTTGAGCTTTAAACCAACTTTTTCACTCTCCTCTTTCACTTTCATCAAGAGACTTTTTACTTCCTCTTCACTTTCTGCCATAAGGGTGGTGTCATCTGCATATCTGAGGTTATTGATATTTCTCCCAACCATCTTGATTCCAGCTTGTGCTTCTTCCAGCCCAGCGTTTCTCATGATGTACTCTGCATATAAGTTAAATAAGCAGCGTGACAATATACAGCCCTGACATACTCCTTTGCCTATTTGGAACCAGTCTATAGTTCCATGTCCAGTTCTAACTGTTGCTTCCTGATCTGCATAGAGGATAGTCATGTTAAAGTTTTCTAAAGGGTTCCGATGACTACTGTGTTAAGAGTACACGAGGGGTTGGGTGAAAGCATAAAAATGAGTTGGGAGGCCCCTGGAATAATTCAGGTGAGAGATTATGTGACTTGAGCCCGGGGTGGTAGAGAATGCAGTGGGATGTGATGCCCTTCAGGTGATATTTTGATCACGGAGCTGGAATGATTATCTACCATCTTTACAATACTATGGTGTCATAAAACAATTATTTTAGAGATTTAGGTTGTCTCAGCTGGTGCTATTATAAATAACATCCTCATTAACATTGCCACTCCCAATTTTTTCATGTTTTATTTCCTCAGGATAAGCTATCAGGAGTTGGGTTCCTGAGTCAAAGAATGTGCTCATCCCACGGCTCTTGTTCTATTTTGTCACGTTCCATAGTGGGCTCTGTTAGCAGCTCCTTGCTGTTGTTGTGTTAGTCACTCAGCCCTGTCCGACCCTTGGCGACCCCATGGACTGTAGCCCACCAGGCTCCTCTGTCCATGGGACTCTCCAGGCTAGAATACTCTAGTGGGTAGCCATGCGCTTCTCCAGGGAATCTTCCTGACCCAGGGATTGAACCCAGCTCTCCTGCATTGCGGGTGGATTCTTTACCACCTGAGCGACTGGGGAAGCCCAGCAGTACCTTAAAGGTCTTTCATTTTCAGTGCTCCAGGATTCCTCACCTACCCCAGCATCTCTAGCCCTCTCTCCTTGTATGGTTGTCTTCTTTTTCTCCCTCCCCTCCCTCTCTTTTCAGGGAAGTTATAAAGGGGAAGGGGAACAATAATGGATAAAGGTTAGGCCTGGCCACAGAGAGAGGTAAGAAAAGACAGGGAGGAATTTCTTCTTTTTTTTTCTTGTCTTACATCTCTAAGAAAGGGCCAGCTGCTCCACCTAGTTTGATGAGAATCTTCTTCTGTAAGAATCAACAAACTAACAATACTGCTTATTTGGAGATCTTTTATTCTTCTGGGGAGATCAATGGACTTAACAGTTTCAATTATCTTTTACAATGTCCCCTGGTGCTAGATCAAACTGCCTCCTCTGAACAAACATTCCTCTCACTAGGGTGGGAAGTTCACCAAACTTTTTGGCTCCCGTATTCCCCTCCTCCATCAGTTTGGTCTCCCTTTCAAAGGACCACCCTGCTTTTCACAACTCCAAAGTGAACCTGCTTGGTCCTTCTTATCCAATTTCATCTTAAATATGTAAGAAAATGTTTTAATAATTTATTAAAAATGGGGACTAAATTTTAGGGTCAGTTTGTCAATTTCAACTGATCCTAAAATTCACCAAGGAAACAATAAACAAGATTAAAAGACAACCCTCAGAGTGGGAAAAGATAATTGCAAATGAAGCAACTGACAAATGATTAATCTTCAAAATATATAAGCAACTCATACAACTCAATGTCAGAAAAACAAATAGCCCAATAAAAAATGGGCAGAAGACCTAGACAGACATTTCTCCAAAGAAGACATACAGATGGCCAATAAATATGAAAATATGCTCAATATCGCTTGTTATTAGAGAAATGAAAATCAAAACTACAGTGAGGTATCACCTCACACCAATCAGAATGGCGATCATCAAAAAAAAACTACAAACAATAAATGCTGGAGACAATGTGGAGAAAAGCGAACTCTTTTGCACAGTTGGTGGGAATGTAAACTGATACAACCACTATGGAGAACAGTATGGAGATTCCTTAACAATCTAGGAGTAAAACTACCATATGACCCTGCATCCCACTACAGAGCGTATACCCTGAGAAAACCACAATTCAAAAAGACACATGTATCCCAATGTTTATTGGAGCAATATTTATAATGGTCAGGACATGGAAGAAACCAAGATGTGCATTGATAGATGAAAGGATAAAGAAGTTGTGATACATATATACAATGGAATATTAGCCATAAAAAGGAATGAATTCTGAGTCATTCTAAAGAGGTGGATGAATGTAGAGCCTATTATACAGAGTGAAGTCAGGGAGAGAAAAACAAATATCATATATTAACTCATACATATGGAATCTAGAAAAATGGTACTGATGAACCTGTTTGCAGGGAAAGAATGGAGACATGGACTCCCCAGATAGTGCAGTGGTGAAGAATCTGCCTGCCAGTGCAGGAGAAGCAAGAGACGCCAGTTCAATCCCTGAGTTGGAAAGATCCCCTGGAGTAGGAAATAGCAACCCATTCCAATATTCTTGACTGGAAAATTCCATGGACAGAGGAGCCTGGCAGGCTACAGTCCATGGGGTCGCAAAGAATCAACACAACTGAGCAACTGAGCACACACACAATGGAGACACAGATGTAGAGAAAGAATGTGTGGACACAACGGGGGAAGGAGAGGGTAGGACAAATTGAGAAAGTAGCATTGACATATATACTCTATTGTGTGTACAATAGATAACTAGTGGGAAACTACTAAATAACACAGCCTAACCTGGCGTCTTGTGACAACCTGAAAGGGTGGGATGAATGAGACAGGGGGATGGAGGCTCAAAAGGGAGGGAGGGCAGATATATATATATATCTGTATATGTGTGTATATATATATACACACACACACAATTATGACTCGTTTGCATTGTTGTGTGGCAGAAATCAGCACATTGTAAGGCAATTATCCTCTAATTAAAAAACAAATTAAAAAGTGAATCAACAAAACAACAAAAGAATAGCCAGATGATTTTGAAAAACAAAAGTTGGCAGATTCACAGTTCCTGATTTCAGAGCTTACTGAAAAACCACAGTAATCAAGACGGTGTGGGGCTTCGCTGGTAGCAAAGTGGATGATAATCTACCTGCCAATGCAGGGGGCCCAGGTTCAATCCCTGGTCCAGGAAGATCCTACAAGCCATGGAGCAACTAAGCCCATGCGCCATAACTACTGAGCTCACGTGCTGCAACTATTAAAGTCCACATGCCCTAGGACCTGTTCTCTGCAACAAGCGAAGCCACTGCAATGAGAAGCCCACGCACCACAACAAAGAGTAGCCCACCACTCACCACAACTAGAGAAAGCCTGAGCACAGCGACAAAGACCCAACACAGACAAAAATAAATAAATAAATTGCAAAAAGATACCCTGTAATCATTTTTAAAACGTGTGGTACTAAAATAAGGACAGACATATTTTCTTCGGCTCCAAAATCACTGTGATGGTGACTGCAGCCATGAAATTAAAAGACGCTTGTTCCTTGGAAGAAAAGCTATGACAAACCTAGACAGTGTGTTAAAAAGCAGAGACATTCTTTTGCTGACATAGGTCCATCTAGTCAAAGCTATGGTTTTTCCAGTAGTCATGTATGGATGTGAGAGTTGGACCATAAAGAAGGCTGAGTGATGAAGAACTGATGCTTTACAACTGGTGTTGAAGACTCTTGAGAGTCTCTTGGATTGCAAGGAGATCAAACCAGTCAATCCTAGAGGAAATCAATCCTGAATATTCACTGGAAGAACTGATGCTGCAGCTCAAGCTCTAATACTTTGCCACCTGCTGCAAAGAGCTAACTCACTGGTAAAGACCCTGATGCTGGGAAAGATAGGAGGCAGGAGGAGAAGGGGATGACAGAGGACAAGATGGTTGGATGGCATCACCAACTCAATGGACATGAGTTTGATCAAGCTCCAGGAGATGGTGAAGGACATGGTTGCCTGGCATGCTGCAGTCCGTGGGGTTGCAAAGAATCAGACATGAAGGAGTGACTGAACAACAATAACATATAAGTCAATGAAACAGAATTAGTAATCTATAAAGTGATACAACTGATTTTTGACAAAAAGTCAGGACAATAGGGAAAGAATAGTCCTTTCAACAAATAGTGTTGGGGCAAATGAATGTCCACATGCAAAAGAATTCATTTGGACCTCTACCAAATATCATACATAAAAATTAACTCAAAAGGGATCTTTAGGCTTAAATGTAGGTGCTAAAATTATTAACCTTATAGAAGAAAACATGGGAAGAAATCTTTGTGACCTTGAGTTAGGTGGTGTTCTTAGAGACAACACCAAAAGCACAAATGATAAAAGAGATTGATAAATTGAACTTGATCAAAATGAAAAACTTTTGTGTTTCACAGGACTCTATGAAGAAAGTGAAAAGGCAGCCCATAGAATGGTAGAAAATATTTGTGAATCATAAATTGGATAAGGGACTTGTATCTAGAACTCTTACAGTTCAATAGTAAAAAGACCAATAATCCAATTAAAAATAAGTACAATAGATATTTTTCCAAAGAAAATGTTTATACAAATAGCTAATAAGCACATGAAAAGTCATTCAGGAAATGAAAATGAAAATCACAATGAGATACCACTTCTCACTCACTAGACTAGATTTAATGAACAAGGCAGATGTTAACAAATTTTGGTTAGGATATGAAGAAATTGGAACCTCATATACTGCTTATGAGAAAATAAGAAGTGTGGTGCAGCCACTTTGGAAAACAATTTGGCAGTCCCTCTAAATGCTAAAAGTAGAGTTACCTTGTATCTATCCCCCCCCCAAAAAAACTACTTATGTCCATACAAAAAGTTGCACATAAATGTTCATAGTAGTTTTATTCATATAATAGCCTCCAAAGGAAAACAACCTAAATGTCCACCAACAGATGAATGGATAAGTGAAAATATTCAGTACCATGGAACATTGTTTGGCAATAAAAAGAAATGAAGTACAGATACCACATGCTACAATATGGTTGAACCTGAAAAACATCATGTAGGTAAAAGAAGCCAGTCACAAAAGACCACTAATGTATGGATCTCATTTATGTAAAATGTTTAGAAGAGGCAGATTTATACAAAGAAAGAGTATGTTATTGGTTATCTAGAATTAGGGGGCACAAAAGGGTGAAATGGTGAGGGAAAATATTGAGTGACTATTAACTGGTATAAGATTTCTTTGGGGGATAATGAAAATGTTCTAAAATTAATTAAGGTAACAGATGTAAAACTCTACATACATACTATAAGCAATTGAATTGTTGTTGTTCAGGTGCTATGTCGTGTCCAACTCCTTGTGACCCCACGGACTTTAGCCCACTAGGCTCCTCTGTTCATGAGATTTCCCAGGCAAGGATACTGGAGTGGATTGCCATTTCCTTTTCCAGGGGATCTTCCCGACCCAAGGATTGAACACGTGTCTCCTGCATTGGCAAGCAGATTCTTTACCACTGAGCCACGAGGGAAGCCCAAGTACATTGAATTGTACACCCTAAACATGTGAAGTTTACAGTACATAAATTATATGTGAATACAACTATTTTTATTCATTATTGGAAATAGACACCAGGTTGTTCTGTTCAGTACCCTCAAAACATTTGTTTGTGTAATACATGAAGGAGCGACTGGCCTGAGGGGTAGTAATAAATGCTGGAGGTGCAGAGGGGCCAGGGGAAGAGGAATACAGACTAAAGAGTGGAGGAGGGATGATAAGGGATAGGTAAAGAGCTGCACCAAGAAATGAAGGCATAAATCACCTCAATTTAGGAAGCCACATGGGAAGAGGGGGGTGGAAATGTGGGAGTGGAATTCGCAGGATAGTTTTACTGCAAATTGTATAGGAATGGGGGTGAGATGGCTCAAAGAAAGGGGCAAAGCAAATAATAATGAGGATAAAGACTGCTTCGCTGAGTGTATAATACTGGGTAGAGTTGATGGGAAGTGTTTGCTAAAGGACTCATGATTACTGTGGCCAATTTTGCTTCAAAGCAAAATTATAATGCAATCCTGCAAATAGCCAGAAAAGAGGTTAACCCTTCCTGCAAAAGCTGTGGATTGACAGCAGGTAACTTCTAGGAAAATGCTCCTTTGTCTAAGCAAAAATTCATATCTAAATATTATTTGTATATTCCCTTGCATTTCAAGAAGGGTAGTTTTAATTTCTAAAAATGTTTTCTCTAAATTAGAGCCTTTTGGAGAGATCTAAAACATATGTTTTTAAAATAATTAAAAGTAATATATGTTAATTAAAATAAGAATACAGTTAAAGGTGAAGAATAGGCTACATTTAGTAGTATTTGGTAGCAAAGTATCGTGTAAGACACATACATGCACGTGCACACACACAGACACCATCCAAGGTTCAAAGGACACCACCAAAGGTCCAAAGCATGGCAAGAAACATATCACACCACTATTAATTAGCCTCTTCCTTGTGTGTCTTGGCCCAGCCTACTCAAGAGCTCATCTCTTCCTCACAGCTCTGTCATACAGGGTATAAGAGACAGAGATGAAACAGCTGTGACCAGGGCTTACTCATCTGTATAGTCACTAGATGATAATAGTTATAATAATTAACATATTTAAAAGGGCTTTGCAGCACACAAGCTGTTACTGTGGGTTTGATTTTAATTGTAATCTTCATAGAAACTTCTCCTGTTTTCCCCAGATGAAAGAATCAATGTTTAGGAATGAAGTAACTTGCTCAAGATCTCTTACTACACTCTTTGTGTACATCCCTAAACCTCTCTTCATTAAAAAAAAAAAAGAAGAAGAAATCCATTCTTTACTCCACATGCCCTCTAACTAACCTCTCTCTCTTGTTTTCATAAGTAAATTTTTTTTCAGAAATTAGCTCACACTCCTTGTCTCCCCTTCTTTGTAGTCATATTAGAATTTCGTTAAGGAATGGAATGTATTAAGGCAGGTCACCAGCTGAAAGATGGCACCAGGGGAGCAAAGTCACTCTGCCCCTGCAGCTTGGATCACAGATAATTATTAAACACAACTTGAGGGTTTAGCAGGAAGCCTTGATTGCTGAAAAAAGTGGGCAGCCCCTGGGCAGGGCACTCAGGCTTGGGAAGCTGGCCCCATTCCTCTGAGCCTCAAGGAGCATTCCATTCTATGGCTATCTTCCCCTCTCCTCCTTTCTGGGAGGAAAGGAAGGAAGGAGGAGGGAGGAGAGTTTCAAAACAAAGTCATCTGACTACAGCCCCGTTCCCTTTTTCCCTTGATTAGGATCCCTTCCAACTCACTGCTTTTGGGGTTACTAAAACAGAGGTCACATTTTTACCACTTGTGGCTCTGGCCTTCTGAGATAGATGGTCCATCCACTCTAGAATTCTTTCCCTCACCTCCTATCAAGGTGCCCATATTCCTCCATTGAAATTTCATTGATGATCTAGATCTTGGAAGGTTTTCTGGGTTGAAGAGAATAAGCTGAACATGACAAGAAAGGTAAGAATGCTGCCAGAGAAAGAGATGTACCTCCAGGACACATTTCACCTGCTTCCCAGAGCTCCCCATAGTCAGTCCCCGCTGCTTAAGGGACAGCAAAGTGTGATGCAGAGAGGCCCCTGGGTAGCTTAATAGTCTTGGGTACACAGTAAGTTCTTTCTCCCCTCCCTGCTGCACTAACCGTATTTCCTGTTCTGTTATCTGAAGTGTGAGTCTGGCACTCTGTGAAGACACAAGTGCCCACTTCCAGCCAAGCAAAACAGCTTTTCCTGCAGACCAAGATGGCAACCCCTGGTTTCTGTCCTCCGCCTCTCCAGCTGCAAAAGCGGGGCCCATCTCACTTCCCCAGATTCTGAGGTAATAAGGACTGAGTCACTGTGAGACTCTGCAATTTCAAGGAGTTCCCAACCTCACAAATGTTTAAAATCTAGATCTAGTTACTACACGTTTCTCCACACTTTTCATCTCCTTCCCTAGAATTCTGGCTGCTGAAGAATTAGTGTTTCTTTTTTTTTAGAAAACAATAGACATTTATTTTCTTATAGTTTCAGTGGGTTTAGCCAGGGTTTTGGGGGGCTCAGGAGTTTTTTTTATTTTGATGAGTTTTATTCAGATATTGACTGCAATCATTTGAAAGCTTGATTGGGGATGGAGAATTACATTAAAGGTAGCCCAATCACATGGCTAGCAAGTCACACGGTGCTGGCCGCTGGTGGGAGGCCTCCCTTACTCCCGCATGGTCCTCTTGGCAGAGCTTCTTGAATGTCCTCATGGCATGACAGCTAACTTCCCCAGAAAGGTGAGCCCAGAAAACAAGGCAAATGCCACAGTGACTTTTAACGACCTATCCTCAGAAGTTGTATATAGTTGTCTTCATTAACTGGCTACACAATTCAGCTCTGACTCAGTGTGGGGAGACTACCTGGGGGTATAAACAGAGGCAAGGATCACTGAGGGCTTCCCTGGAGGCTGGCTACCACAGGGTTGCTGTTGTGGGATAGTCACTAAGCCATATGTGACTCTTTTGTGACCCCATGGACTGTAGCCTGCCAGGCTCCTCTGTCCATGGGATCTCCCAGGCAAGAGTACTGGAGTGGGCTGCCATTTCCCTCTCCATAGCATTTCCTTTGATAGCAAAGGCAACAAACATAAATAACCAGGGCAGGCATGGGCTAATTCATAAAGTAGGGGGAATACATCTGTGATGCTCTCTCCTCCTTCCCTTCTCTTTCTCCCTCCATCGAAGTCAGGAGAGAATCTGAAAATAGTCATTTATACCTTGACATGAATTTAAAGCTGATTGCATCTCACAAGGGCCTTATCTTCAGCTATAAAATAAAATAGTACTGGCCAGTACTTAAGCAGCTTTTAAGGCAGGTAGGAAAGATATTTCAGAGAACATGGGAACCTACATCTGGGAATCACTCAAGTAGACAGCTCCTTTGAAATACTCATATACCAGGGCTCTTTCTGTTTACAGAGCTGGACCCTATGGACAGTTTGAGATAAATGGTCCACAGTCATTCATCTGAGGGGCTTTCCCCTACCCCTTACTTCTCTCGTGGCTATTCTGCCATCACCCACTTTCCTAGGCCAGAATTCAGTGACACTGATGTAACCCAGGAAGGCTGGATCACGGGAAGTGGAGAACAGGCTGTGCTGATGATTTATTAAACTCTGTGGCTTCTTACTCCTCCACAAGACTCCTCATCAGAGGGTGCGGCTTGGGTCATGCTGGGCACTCAGCAGCTTTGTGGTGGGTATCGGTTTGTGCTTCCTCTCCCTTGCTTTCGATTCAGTGCTTTCCTGTTGCAGTCTGAGCAGTTCTATTTAACCGCAGCCCCACAGCAGCTACCACTGCATGCAAACTGGATCCAATGAGGGGCAAGTGTAGGGTAACCAGAGGGGAAGGGATGAGAGGGAAGACAGGAGAGCAGTAGAAGCCCACTGGAAATGAACAAAAAATTCCAAAGACAGAATGTCATGATGAATAATAATCAAGGAAACATCCCAGTAATTTAAAAAATATGTTCCAGTTTATATTCAGCTATGGTAAAAGTCAATCCTGATCTAAGTTAATTAGTTCAAATACATTTTTCATTAGAACATATCCTTGGATGGTATTTTTTCAGAGAAATAAGAAATACATCAGCTGGGATAAGATTAATTTGGGTTTTAATTCAAGAGTTAATTTAGAATTAAGTGTCCAAATTCAATTATGATTGAGGAATCAGAGAAATGACAATTTGGGGGTAGTATTTAGACTAGGTATATTTGAAGTTCTGATACAGCATTCCAGACAAAGGAAAGAGTATTTGTGAAGGTCAAGAAGCAAGAGGAAGCGGTACGTATTTGAAACACTGGAATCCGGTGGGAGTGGAGCACAGACTGATGGCAGGTAGGCAGGTTGCCGATCATGAAGAGCTTATAAGCCACACTAAGGAGTTTGAGCTCTAGCCTAAGGACAGTGGGAAGCAAGTAAATGATTTTAAACAAAGGAGGCGAATTTATCAGAATTACATTTATTAAAAACTTTCTGGTGACTGGTAGAAAATGATCCAAGGGGAGAAAAACTAGAGGCAAGAAACTAGCAGGAATTGTAGAAATCCAGAGGTGATCACTTAGGCCAGATAGGGATAAAGGGAGTGGGTAAATCCAAAGGATTAGATTTTACTGGACTTGGTTATTGATGGAAGGTGGAAGGTGAGCAAAAGAGTAATCAAGGATGTACCCTAGGTTTCTGGCTAGAGCATCTGGGTGGATATTGTGACATATTTAGATGAGGAACATTAGAGGAGGAATAGTTTGAAGGGAGTGTGCTAATATCGTTTCAGAAATTTCCAGGTGGAGAAATTCTAGAAGGCAGTTGAGTCTGGAGTTAGGAGAAGTAGAGATTTGGAAGTTATTGGCATAGAAATCTCAACAAAAGCCATGAAAGGGGATGTGACTTCTCAGAGAAAGTATAAAAGAAAGAGGCTGACATAGGATGGGTCTTAAGGAACACTAACACTACAGAAAGAGGAACTTGCAAAGGATATTGAAGAGCCACGATTACAGCAGGAAAATAATAACTCTGTTGAGACCAAAGGAAGATGGCGAGTCTGTCAAGGAGGTCAATAGCATCAGAAGCTGTGCAGAGTCAAGTAAGATAAGAGACGGATGTATCCATTGGTTTGGTAATATTGGGGGGTGGGGGGAGATTACTGTGTTTAGTGAAAGCCCTTTCAACTCTTCAGCACTGTGGGAGCCAATGCTGACTAGACTGGGTTGAAAGTGAGGGTGAAGTGAAGAATTAGGAACAATAAGGTAGCTCCTTCATTGAGGCACACATATGCTCTACTTCAAAAGGCCTTCAACATGGCTTCCACTTAGGCAAATCTTGCTCATTCCAAGGATATGGCCAAAGTAAAGGGGAATTATAAACAAACAAAAGTCTGAGAAGTATGTATTTTTTTCCAAGAGACAAATTCAGCCAGGGCTGGAAGTCAGGAAGTGAGTGACATATTGTGTGCTCACCAGACAAGAACTTTCAACCAATAAAGAAGGCCCATACACTCCCTGGTGCCAATGTGGGGGTGCTGGTCTACAGTAAGCCAAGAATGTGATGCAATTCTTAAGAACAGCAAGAGGTTTAGCCGGAATGGAAAGAAGACTCTGACTTGGAGGTGGCAAAACGGGGGTAGAGCGAGAAACAGATCATTTTTTTCAAAAGTACAGAGCCAGACATAAACCAACAAAAGCAGAAGAAAATGAAAAACTGTAACTGAAAGTCTTTCTACCCCATCTGATTGTAGTAGAGCAGACCAAAAAAGCATCAGATTCTGAATCAGCTCTTCTATCATTTATTAGGAAAGGGAAAATACCCTCCCCTCGGGACTCTCTTGTCACCTGAGGCACCTCCCTGCACTTTTCTAAGCAAAGAGCAGCTATTCTGCTTACAGATGAGAAAATTTATCTGTAAAACGGTGGCCGTGGCTATCAACCTCACGTGAAACAAGTATGAGAGTACCATATACGCTATTAAGAACAATTCAAAAACAACAAAAAAGATGAGTTTAAATGTTAGCTGCTGAGTCCTTAGAAGGTCTAAAAGCACAAGGATATTTTAAAACAAACTGAAATAATAAAAAAATAAAGATCACACACAGATGATACAGATAACATTTGCTCCAAATGGCACAAACTCCATGACAGACATTTGGACACCTTCGGAAATCATTCTTTGGACTTAGCCAGACATCTTGAAAGAATCAGGCCTGAACATCTTACTTTTCTATTAAAACTATTTTTATTTAAAAACCAGTGCAGTGTGAGATGTGAAAATCTGGGGTTAAATGGGCTGGGGATGAGGGGATGGGTTCTGGTTACACAGGTCAAATCGTTAAAATGAGATTAAAGAAACAGCCCCAATTATTTTCTTCAGAGATTACGGAGAAGGAAAACATTATTTGAAATGAGTGACTGCTTGTTATGGCATTTATAGTATCGGGATTTCCCTCATCTGTCACCTAAAAGATCATTCATTTTTAAGGGCTGTTGTTCTCTTTACAGTACAGTTGTTTTCCTCTCAAGGAAATACTGCTTTACTTTGAGGAAGTGGTGAAGACTCCTCAGATTAGAATTTTGCTGCCCTCTTCTGGAAACAGCAAGTCACTGCCTGAGAAGTGGACTGTGCAAACACATCTTAAATACTGCAGTATAGCCCCACTGTGTGTGCATGCATTCTCAGTTGCTCAGTCATGTCCCATTCTTTGGGACCCCACGGACTGTAGCCCACCAGGCTCCTCCGTTTATGGGATTCTCTAGGCAAGAATTCTTCCTCCAGGGGATCTTCCTGATCCAGGGATCGAACCTGCATCTCCTGGGGCTCCTGCAATGGCAGGAGGATTCTTTACCACTGAGCCACCTTAGACTGTAGATCAAACTTCATTGCCTACCTACACTATTTGTGCGGGATTCCCTGAGAGAAGTCTGGCGGGTGCAAACCACTATCGGTTGGGCAAAACTAACCCTTTAGCCAGTTTATTTCTTGCATGGTAAATAAGGTCTTACTTTACACGGCATCTGGGTCAAGGTAATTATCACTAGAGTCACTTTGATGACAAATTGGTAAGAACTTAAGTGACATGAAAAGCTCATTTAATATTATGCATTATACATAAAAGCAACCATAGGCTCTGAGGTCAACAGGAAACATTTCCAGACCAAGTCTGTCCTGACTTTTGTGCTTTCACTTCAAGTCTAATTTGATTCCACGTCCTACTCTTCACTCTTTTATCTTTAAATTGTTTCTGCCTAGAACCAATTTCATTTGCTATCTTATCTTTCTTCCTTATCTTCCTGTTGGTCTCTTTCGTTCTGACTTTTTAATGTGCCTCTTTCCTTCCGATCCCCTTATTAGGCCTATACCATTTTACCCCACGTTGTTTTCTGCTTCTATTAAAATTATGTGTATAGCCATGACTTGAAAAACAGTCTAGTTCTAGAAAACGTGCGTTAAGTTTTTCATAATTCAATGGCACTCATTCTACAATTATTTGTGAGTCCCTCCAACAGGTCTCTGTACCGAGTGCCAAGGATTCAAAGACATGACTACCAATAGGTCTTCACCTTAGAGGACTCACATGGTATACAGCCAAGGAGACAAGTACACACAAACTGCTATTTTTAATTGGTAGGTTCTATGCTGGAAATATAAGCACGTTGCTATGGGAGGTCTGAAACCACAACTTCTCTCAGGTTGGTAGTAAGGAGGATGTGAGAATGTTAGGCTTTACAAAAGAGGTGTTAGAGCTGGGTCTTTGAGAGGAGCAGAACTTTAGTAGGTTGGAAATGAAAAGGAATAAGGTACACACACAAAAAGTTCTGGAGAGAAGGTACCAATGAGCCAAGGTAAAGGGGTAACTTGACTGATTAGAGAAAGCTAGAGAATTAGGTGTGGATGAGACAGAGGTGGTGGGGAGTGGCAGATGGGTCTGAAAGGATATGAGGTCACACTGTGGAAGGCAGACTGGAGTATGCAATCTTTTATTCTATAGGAAATGGGGCATGATTGGCTCTTTATGAACATCTTTGGTATTAATAACTTAGTAATATTGGGATGAAAGAGGGACATGTGTAAGGAGGCTGCTGCAGGAGACCAACTTAAAGAGCTTGAACGAGAACTTGAATCTTAGGCTGAAAAGAAAGGAAGTGATAAATGATGCCTATTTTGGAGGTTAAGAAAACCAAGTTTGAATAGTTGAGAGGTAGTAGGAGAAAACTGAGGAGTCATATGCAATTCCTGACTTGTAGCTGAGGTAAAGGAGTGGCAGGTGATGTCTAAAAGTTAGAAATGCCTTAGGAAGCACAGGATAGGTTTTAACTTTGAAGGCAGTAAGATGTTTTAAGTGCACTAAAGTTTTACGGAATACTCGAAACACAGATATCCAACAAGCAGCAAAATAACTGGATCTAGATCTCAGTGTGAGCACAGACAGGTACATTTGGAGCCATCGGTAACACAAGTGAGAGCTGAAGCCCCAAATACTGAAGACAAACTAGAGGAGCTTGTTCTTGAAGAATTCTTGCAGTGTTTGTAATGCTGTGTAAAGGGATTCCTTAAACCAGGGGCATATCTGCATTGACTGATAAGAGAACACAGTATGTTATGAAATCAAGAAGGTAAGATAAATTAAGATATAAGATATAAAAATAATGAGTAAGTCTAACAGTTCATTTTAAAGCTCTCACTTACAGAAGTAAAGCTGTAGCATAACAGTAACTCCTAAGTAAAAGCAGCATCTAGGGAAATGAAGTAAAATGGAAAGGAATAGAAAATGTAGGGGGGCGGGGGAAGAGAATGAGCAAAAGGACATAAGAAAAAGAGGGAGATTTTAAAAAATCATTTTGCTAAATCTTAAGTAAATCAGATGTAGAAAAATGCTGAGTTAACATTAAAATCAAATGTAAAAGGAGCAAATAAAAAGTGTTACAAACCAAGAATGAGAAAAGGCCAACAAGAACCCAAGAGTAAAAATTACTAAAAAGGAATAAAGGGAAAAATGACAGATAAGGAAATGAAAAAGACAGAAATAATAAAATGAAATTGTATATATATACAAACAAAAACCTTTTCCAAAAAATAAAAATAACCCTACAGGACAAAGTGAGATAGTGCTTAGAACAAACACGTCTACATCATAAGTTAGGAACAAACAGTATATGTAGTGGTTGGAGGCCTATCAGAGCTGGTACTTCAACTTGCTATGTGACCTTGGGCAACCTGGGAAAATGGTTATGAGGGGACTGTAATAAGACATGTAAAATGCCTAATAATGTGCTCAGTTAATGAAGGTTATGGAAGAAAAAAAGAATTAGTCCAGTTTTGATGAGGATATGGAACTCAAATTTCCAACAACTTTTCTAATCTAAAACATGGATTCAATCACAGCATTTGAAATAAACTTTATTAAACAGAGTGATTAAATTGCTCAAGACAGTTGACTGTTGGGTCAACCCTACCTGTAATGATTAAAAGGATGTGGGACTCAATTTGCTCCTTCTACCTCAAACTATGTCACACATGCTACAAACTCTTCTTTGGGGACTTTTTAAAAGTACAAGCTATTTGGTTCAATTAGTTAATGTGCAATTATAGTAGTAACATCTGTACGACCTCTGTCTTTGCCTTTTGCTGAGCTAAAAAGACAACCATGTATGGCTCAGTCACTTCTGCTAAATACACTAACCAAAAGCCTTAATTGTGTGGCCACCACCATTCAGGCTTACCTAGTGGCTCAGATGGCAAACAATCTGCCTGCAATGCGGGAGACCCAGGTTCAATCCCTGGGTCTGGATGATCCTGAGAAGGGCCCGGCAACCCACTCCAGTATTCTTGCCAGAGAATTCCATGGACAGAGGAGCCTGGTGGGCTACAGTCTATGGGTCATAAAGAGTCAGACGTAATTGACATCCCCTTCTCCAGGGGATGTTCCTGACCCAACAATCGAACTCCCTCACTGCAGGCAGATTCTTTACCATATGAGCCACCAGTGAAACCCAAACCAAGGAATACGATCCCCCCAAATCTCATTCTTTTAACTCATGACTTTGCACAAGTCACTGACTCTGTAAGGGAAGTCACACTCTCCTTCTCTTACCATCCTCCTTGCCACAGTAAATTAGGTGTCCTTTCTTAATGTGCCCTCGACAACCCTGAACAGCATTTATCACGTTCTATTTTAGATGTCTGTCTGGTTGCTGGTTGATTCCACCTAATTAGATCTTCGCACTTCCTCCAATAAAGAACACAAGTAGGAGCCATGACAGTCCTGCTCTCTCATTTTCTGCCATCATAATCATTAACTACTTTATCTCTTTGTTTCTCATCCCCTACCCCATATCATTTTTTAATTAACCCTCTGAATTTAGGTAGGAATGTATCTAGAAGAATATGTGCATGTAAATTAACTATAGTAGATAACAAAGCTTCACACTGAAGGGAACATTCTAGAAGTATTTATTTCATTGCTGACCACTTGGTTGCAGCATGCAACTCTCAACAACGAGCTGCCACTCACTCTCCACTCCTACAGAAGTACCAAATGCTATGGTACTACTATTTAGGTTTTCAGCCTTTCAAAGGCTTTTATTACCAACATCATTACTTAGGGACAAGACTTTTAGGGACTTCAAGCACTTATTCTCTATAAAAAGTAACTTCTTATTTCATGCACAAAACTCCAATTGGCAGAGAGAGGTCCAAAGTGGGAAGAAAAAATTTTTATTCTAGTTCTATAAATTATCAGGAATAAAATAAGCATTTCTCCTTGCCTTGTTTTAAAGAAAAAAAAATTTTTTTTCTCTATCAGGAATCAGAACAGTAGGTTTGATGATCCTGAGTTATAAAATTGCTTACTGGTTAAAGTTCTTTCCAAAGATCTTAAGAAGTAAGAAGTTGGTTCATTTTCCTGTACAATTTAAAGAAATATTTGCAGTATGTGTAGGAATTAGAGGTTATATTGTAGACTCTTGTGACAATATTTAAAAGGCCTATTCTCCCTATTTAAAAAATTCTACCTCAGAAAGTAAAAGGAAATTCTCATCATCCCTGAGCAAAAAAGGGAAAATTCAGGTACTTTTATTTGTTAACAGAATGTACTGTAAATGAGTTGCCTATCTCTAGAACATTCCTAGAGAATTACATAACTGAAGCAGATATGAGGTGCTCTCAGATTTTCTTAGATAAGTATGTTTAGTAGTTTGAGTAGTTGTTCTGAAAATTTTCAATTTAATTAACTATGCAACTGATTATCTTCCATTTTGAAGTTTGAGAATATACTGAGAGGATACTTATGGGAGATGAAACTATAGGGCTCAGAGCAATTTAAAAAACCTTAGCAAGCTGTGGCAGGAGGAAGAGTGGGGAAAATCGTAGTGAAGAAGTGAGGAAAGAGGACAAAGCTGTAGTGATGAGCTGGCCTGTCTTCCCTCTAAGTCAGGGGCCTCTGGCTATATGCTATACTCACTCTTATATTAATATAAACCAGATGCAGAAAAATAAAATCAAGAATGTCCCAAACTAATTTTAAGTCTTTTAAGAGTAAATGACAGAAAACATTTTTGCTTCTTAATCAAGGAGTGCTATAATATAATTTCAAGGCATCTTAATATAATTCATTTAACCCTAAAGCAATTGTGCAATAAGCAAATTATCATAAATGAAAAACAAGGTTAACTTTCTACAGGGGCCAATAGACAGGGTATCTTGCAGCACAGCAATTAACCTTCACATACTGGAGTCTTGTTTAAAAGGCCATCAAACAACTCAGATTCCTGAAAATCACAAATGTCACCAACGAAAGGAATGTTGATTAAACAGAGTCAAAAAACTTCCTGAAGGACTGCCTTCTCTGAAGGGTTTCAGACTTGCTAGCATAAGTTGGTTAAGCCAAATCTCACTGACGGCTCCATTAGAGAATGAGAATGCCCCAGTCAGTGCTGTTTGAAAAATGTAAAACACTGGGAGGGGAAAAAAACAAATAAAATAATCTACTGTTCCCTAATGTATATGGCTTAGCACCCAGAGAAAGCCTCTGCCCCGGAAAGACACTTTCTACATAGGGCTAAGCTTCACTAAATGAGGTGTAATCTTTCATTTTCAGGACATGTCTTTTCTTGCAAGGTCTTTAGAGGCAGAAGTTCCACTTGGATTCTAATACACATCTCTGTGCGCTCAGCTTCCTGAAAACATACACCTGCCGGGTTCTAGGTTCTCCCTTGCCAGTGACTGGATTCACTACTTCACAGCCACCAGAAGCGCACATACACTATTAACATGATGAAAAATACAGCTACTGCTGCAAGTTTGGCGTAAGTGGAACGCATGTTCAAGTACTTCGCATCCTGGCGGTATTTCTTGGACAGACTGGACAAATTGTTAGCCTTCGAATCCAATGCTGTCAAAAGGGAAAAAAAGGATAACATTAATTAGTCCCTTAAAGTATTTCATCAACTGTATTAAGAACAAAAATAACCCAAATGAGTAGCACTACTTCAAATCATGAAGTTTAAATTATCTTTTTTTTTTTGAAGTGTAAGGTTGTATACACTGATTAACTCATGATCCCAAAGCACTGTAAAATCTAAAATGCATTTTCAAATAATCAGTTAAACTTATGTTCAAATTCTTGAGGCTGTAGAGTGAGTCCAGGGTCTGGCCTCAGACCCTAGTTCAAATCTCAGCTGTACCAATCATATGATACTGGGCAATTCAGCCTAAGATCCAACTTCTTTGTCTATAAAAATAGGGAATATATAATAATAGTAACCATACCATAGGATATCTGTAAAGTGAGCACAATGCCTACATGATGGTAAACACTTGATAAATGTTAGCTGATAGCAACTATCTTCATAATCTCTTAATGGTTTAAATCATATTCTCTCATATTTTGACAAATGATAATCCAGGTAAGATGAAAAATTCAGGTAAGCAGAAGATTCAATGAACCAGACACTGAGTATTAACCTGTATCTCAACAGTGACTACTACCAAATTTCTAAAACTTTTCACATGGTAAAGACTATTATTATGAAGATAACACTATCAGAAATTGTATTTTAGCAGACATAGGAAAGCTGTATTACAACGAAAATACAATCACAGGTGCTAGAAAACCACCAATATCTACTAAATTAAGCTTTTTAGAATCTTCTGCAAAGTTTTTTTTCCTATACGAACATTTGTAATGTCATTATCTTCTTTTAATTGTTAACTAAGCACTTAGAGAAATAACCAGATACACATAAGCTAAACCTGGCTTAAAATATATGACATATTTTTAATAATAAAAACAAACTCTGAGTTTGGCATAAATTCCAATCAAACTTTTCACTTCTCTAAATTTTTGAGAAACTATTTTGCAATCTGAATCTATTTGGTCTTCCTTGGAGAATGCTTTTGGGCTATTTGGAGTTGCTTAATAGGGGCTGGTTTTGATTGAGAAATGTGGCATTACTTAATAACACAGGCATGTCAGCCATTTCGAAATTAGTAACTTGTCCTGTAAGAAAAGCACCTTGTCATGCAAAAAAACAGTTAAGGGATGAGAAATAGCCATGACAATACTGCAAGGAATTTTTCCAGTCAGTTTGACAGACTGGACAGAGGTTTTTAACTACTACAGTGTTTCTTACTATATTCCTAGTACCTAGAACGGGATCTGGCATATAGTCAGTGCTCAATAAATAAGTATTTGCTAAATGAATCTAAATCTGCTGAGAGAAACTGGGAAGAGAAATAAATATTAGGTCATATAAAGTAAGCAACAGTTATGAGAATTTCTTTACATATGAACATTGGAAACAGATGGTATCATAAAAACAAAGCTATTGCTTGGAGAAGTCTTATTTAGCGAATATTTATGTTGTGGGCACCATGAGGAGTGCTAGAGGGTACAGTTACGATCAAAACGTACATGATCCCTGTATTTGTGCAATCTACACTGCAGTAGAGTGACACACCTTTGAATAAAAAAATAAAACCTATGCCTTAAAAGAAACAGGTATATTTAGGTAGTAAAAAAGGCACAATTTGATCTTACACAGGAACTATTCTTGGGTCTTAAATGCAAAGCTGACTAGCTCTAAAACAAAAAGAGAAAAAAGTATAAAAGATAGATTCTTATTATGGAGAAGCCTAAAGAGGAAGAAGTCTAGTGAACTCCGGGAGTTGGTGATGGACAGGGAGGCCTGGCGTGCTGCGATTCATGGGGTCGCAAAGAGTCAGACACGACTGAGCGATTGAACTGAACTGAATCTTCCCACTAGCTTCATTTATGCCCTGTTCAGATACGCTTTTTCTTCCTCTTAAAATATCACTCTTCACTCCTTCCTAATCTATCAAAATTCAAGAAATCTTTCCTGTTCACTTATCTATTTCCTTCTACATTCTTTTAGCTCTTATTGTCTATATATCTATGTGCTCAGTCGCTCAGTTGTGTCTCATTCTTTGTGATCCCATGGACTATAGCCTGTCAGGCTCCTGTCCATGGGACTTCCCAGGCAAGAATACTGGAGTGGGTTGCCATTTCCACCTCCATCGGATCTTCCTAACCCAGGGAATGAACTCACGTCTCCTGCATTGGGCAGGCAGATTCTTTACCACTGTGCCACCTGGGCAGCCAGTATAAATCTACATAATGATTTACAACTATCATTCTCTGAAGATGAACAAGGACTCCATGGACCAACAAATTCTGCCAAGTACTAGCAGTATAAAAAGCTAGTAAGCTACTTTTTGTAAGCTATTTTTTAGCTTTGAGTAAGCTACTTTTCTGAGTCTTTGCTTCTTTATCTGTAAAACTGGTTTGATACCATCGACTTCACATGGGATTACTCTAAAGAATAAATAAAATATATGTAAAGTCCCCTTACCATATTGCCTAGCACAATGTAAATGTTCAATTGATGTCTGTTACTCTGTGACAATGTTTCTTATCTTCCCAATCACATGGAGTTTCTTAAGGGTAAAAATGTACTTCATTTTTAATCAGCATATCAACACTACAGCAATTAGCAAAGCACTAGAAGGAAATCCCATATACTTTTGATTAATTGAACAGTTTATAAATTTTGGCTTTAAAAAAGTTTCCTATACTGGTTTACTTTGTCCTGAGTAGAACCTGTGAGTCTGCTACGATGAAAATTTATATAGACTCACTTATCCAAAAACTGATGTTTAAAGAGTATGAAGCTATACACTGGGACAATTGCTGACTATAAACATGAAGGTTAAAATCATAATAAAGGAAAACCCATTTATTCACTGGAGAAGGGAATGGCTGGAGAAGGGAATGGCAACCCACTCCAGCATTCTTGCCTGGAGAATCCCAAGGACAGAGGAGCCTGGCGGGCTACAGTCCATGGGGTCACAAAGAGTAGGACATGACTGAAGTGATTTCACATGCATGCATTTAATCATGAATATGTAACAAGCCTGAATGTTAAAAATATACATTAAGGCAACTACCTGTGATGATTACTGTGAAAGAAATAAAATAAGTATATAAAATAGACATAAAACAGCGTATATGCTCACATTAAACACTTAGGTAACATCTAAACATTAGTTATATATTTTAGGTAAATTAGTACACACACATACACATACCCCATGTGCTAAAAAACATTACATGCTTTTTTACATTACGTAAAATATGTAAGTGTTTAAGAATTTGAAGGAGTAAGGAGATTAATGTGTCAGGGGCTGTAAGGATCAGGGAAGGCTTCTTTGAAGAGGCAGTTCTTATCTAGAGTTTAAGGAAGGTCCAGGATGATGAAGACACTGAACAGGCTGAGGCAGAATGTTTGTGAACCAGGGAGAATGAAACACTTCTGCGATCTCCTTATCTTCCACAATAGAGAACACAGTGCCTTGCACATTGGCTGCTAAGTGGCTTCAGTTGTGTTCAACTCTGTGCGACCCTATGGAATGTAGCCCACCAGGCTCCTCTGTCCATGGGATTCTCAAGGAAAGAAAACTGGAGTGGGTTGCCATTTCCTCCTCCAGGGGATCTTTCTGACCCAGGGAACCTGTGTCTCCTGTGGCTTCTGTACCGCAGGCACATTTTTTAATGCTGAGCCACTGGGGAAGCCTGCCTTGAACATTATAAGTATTCAATTAATAGTAACTGGATGAATGAAAAGTAAGTTGAAACCAGACTAGATCTTGTAGTCACAGGTCTTAGAAGTTTTTCTGCAGAGGAATGCCTTGATGAAATGGTATTTTATAACAGTTGATCTGGCAGCAGTAAAGTCTCCTGAAGCAGCTACTTATGAAACCATTGCCATAAACCACTGACAATGTCCTCTCACTCCTCTTTTCATTTTCCTTAACTTATGTGTTTCTATAAATACTAATCAAATTTGGTAAATACCTGGGAAACAGTAATTGTTTCTTACATGGAATGAGACTTTACACTGTTCCAACTCAATAGAAACTAACCACACTAGGAAGAAACATATCATATTGGAAGCTTGTCAAATAATCCACTTTGGAGAAATGAATTCTTAATAGTACTAGGTAGAATCTGACAGCATAAACAGTAACCCCAAATAAGCTATCCTTGCCTGTGGAATAAGAGCCACTTGCTCATAAGACTCGTACTGCTTTTAGATACCTGAGAGCGCTTCTCCCCGCTGTAACACTTCTTCAATATTCGCCACCATGATTCTCTGCACATCTTGCAGTTCAGTGTTGATGGAGCCTAGGTTTCTCCGAGCACGACTGTCAATGTAAAGCTTCTTGGTTTTCTGAATGTAGGTATCTATAATGATGAAGAAAAGTGACTGTTAACAATTTTTTTCATGTCCATCAAAGAAGTAGGTAAGAGTATATTCTGAGTTTAGTCCTGGTTTTGCAACTGTCCATGATTAACCAGACTCTTGAATGAGTATCAAGTGTGACAGGGAATTTCCTGAAATATTACTACAAAACTGCACGCTCATTCATGTTTGCCAATGTCTGCATATCATAAAACTATGAAAAGAATAATTAATAAAGATTATATTTTCAACTTTTAGCTAAAATCTTAAAGATAATGTATTGGCTACCCTTTATTTGCCCCTTTAAACTGCCTCCCACCCTTCTGCACCCTGTCTTCTGCTTTGGGAAGCTAACCTGCATGAATTACATCAGTGGGTTTCATACTGTCTAGCTTCCAATTAGGTTCAGCCAAAGCGGACACCCCAAGAGCAGGAAATGAGAGTGGACAGTGACAGTGGTTCATTCCTCTCTCTCCTCCCTGAGAAGTCATCTTGGGCTGGTAGTATTTCTCCACCAAAAGTTACTGCTCCTTTGAAATTGCCCTCTTCTATAAATTTTCTCCTTCCCAGTTCCAGAAACTGCTCTTATCCATTCAAGCCTAGGGTTGATAACAATTACCATGCTACTGGTCTCAGGTTACTGTACCTTACAGTTCATCTATAACCCTTTCATATCTCTGTGTACAATCTTTTAAGCTAATTTGAGGGTACCAACTATTTCCTGTGTGACTTTGGTACAGCAGTCTTATTTTTTTCTTGGTTTTACTGAACTTCTATCGCCTACAAAAATAAAAACTGCAAAACCAGACATGATAAAATTAGCACTTGGAGAGTTTAGTTTTGAAACACTGTAATGCTTTGCTATAATACATTTTCTTTATTTCTACAAAGCAAGAGGACTCATTTATCTAGCAAACTTGAAACACTTCAGAAATCCAGAGGTAGTATTCAAAACCAGTTTATTTTTTAACTAAAAATGTCAATGATGTAATCTAATCATACTTGTTCTCCTTTCTTTTACTTACAGGACATTTCCTTTGATATGTCGCCATCCTATATTTTACCAGCTCTGAGCAATGAGTCTTTCTATAATTCTTGTACAAATATGGACACCCATGCTCAATGCTTCTGCCTATAGGAACTGTTGTGCCCCAATACCACGTATCTTTTAGTACTTAAATTAGAGGATCTTGTTCTATTAAAAGAAACAAAACACCACTCTTTCTGATTTCCAAATTCTGATCTCCATAAAATGGGTCTCACTGTGAGTGTATGTGTGTGTAGGGGTGAAGACACTGAATTGGGAAAAAGAAGAACTCAGCAATTACATGTCAATCTGGATCTTCAGGCAGTTTTTTACCCTAATGAAGAATCAAAACAAATTACAAAAAAGAGCAAAGGGCAACAAGCTCTATGGGGAAAATATCGAAAGGCCAGAGAAAATTATTAATACTTATGTGAAGGAAGCCTCATTCACTCAAAAGGAAAAAAGACATGGAATAGGAGAAGAGGCAGAATCCAAAACATTAGATAAGCTTTAAAAAAAAAAAGTCAAATTATATCACTAGCTTCTCTACACTGTCTACTCCCCTGACAGAGAAGTAAGGCACAAAAACTCACCAAACTCAATAAAGGAGTAGGGTCTAGACACAGTTGGCACCTTCTTCCCATGCTGTTCATCAAATTCTGAGTGTAAATCTTCTAGGTAGGCAAAAGCCAGCTTCTTAGGGAAGGCAGCTTCACACAGAACCAAATAACATACTCCTTGTTCAATAATGTAACTGAAGAGACAAAAATGAAAAAAGCAAGGAAAAATTGTTGTAGATTAATAACACTCCCAACAGTCTGAAACAGACTCTCAGTGCCATACAAACTTTGTTTTTGGTTATTCTACCCGGCTTGCAGGATCTTAGTTCCCCGACTAGGGATCAAACCCAGGTCCTTGGCAAGGGAAGGGCAGAGTCCTAACCACTGGACCACCAGGAAATTCCTTATACAAACTTGAAAATATTCAAGCCGAAATCAGAAAGTCAATTACAAACCATAAATCACTAGAATTAGAAAACAAACATCTTCCCATTATTAGAAGCATATTCCAAAAGGAGTATTTAGACATACTTATTCATCACATAATTCTTCAACTAAAATATCTTAATACTTAAGACTTTTTCTTGAAAACTTAGGGGTGTGACTCCATCTGCCCTTTGATCATGTATAGTAAACAAGTAATAATATACACACATTTAAACTTCTTCCATCTGTAAGAATTGTGGAACTAGAAATTTTTGTGAACACTAAAAAGTTAGAAGTTAATGTCACAATGATTACTGGGTACAGAAAATACCAATCTCAGGACTAATAATAGTTCCTAATTTCTAGGGTAGAAGAACTCTGTATTAATTGCAAATTATTCAATAACAGAACTGACTCCTCTTGTGACAGTGAGCTCCCTGGCAGCCTTCAGTTCAGTTCAGTCACTCAGTCATGTCTGACTCTTTGCAACCCCATGGACTGCAGCATGCCAGGCTCCCCTGTCCATCACCAACTGCCGAAGCTTGCCCAAACTCATGTCCATCATATCATCCCTGGCAGTCTGGAGGAGGCTATATTACTGCATGTCTGAGATATTTTTGGAAAGAGGCTGGCTACTCAGTGGTTTTCAAATGAGTTTGTAGCCACAGCACTCTTTATTTGAGCCAAAATTATATCCAGAAGACCAATATGTATAGCAAATAAAGTCAGAAGTTTTTTAGTTTAAGTAGGAGTTTAAGGGTCCAAAGCATTACACACATCCCCCATCCCTTTCCCTTCTATGTGGCTTCTAAGGCACCCCAGAACTCCACAGAATGGAGTCCCCTTTCCTGAAAACTTGCTTCCTTTTTTCTGCTCTATAGCACTTCTTGTCCTAGGTATTATAGTACAGTATGCATATGTGTCTCTCTCTGCTATAATAAGAGGACAAGCTAAGAATATTAAAGGCAAGACTTAATACACGGTCTGGCAAAGAATACATCTTTAGCAAACAGCTCTTAGATGCAAATAAGGGAAGAGATAAGATTATAAAGAAGGAGGCAGAAGAAAATCTCTTTTCAATTCCATGAGATCTTTCCTAGGTCATTTGTTCCTAACCCATAGTAAAGATAAAAAATACTATGTTATAATTGAGCATCTCTAACATTATTTATGGAGAAGGCAATGGCACCCCACTCCAGTACTCTTGCCTGGCAAATCCCATGGACGGAGGAGCCTGGTAGGCTGCAGTCCATGGGGTGGCTGAGGGTTGGACACCCACTGAGCGACTTCACTTTCACTTTTCACTTTCATGCATTGGAGAAGGAAATGGCAACCCACTCCAGTGTTCTTGCCTGGAGAATCCCAGGGACAGGGGAGCCTGGTAGGCTGCCGTCTATGGGGTCGCACAGAGTTGGACACGACTGAAGTGACTTAGCAGCAGCAGCAACATTATTTAGAAAGGAAATAATGTGAAAGGAAAGTTATGACCAACCTAGACATCATATTAAAAAGCAGAGACATTACTTTGCCAACAAAGGTCCATCTAGTCAAGACTATGGTTTTTCCAGTAGTTATGTATGGATGTGAGAGATGGACTATAAAGAAAGCTGAGCGCCGAAGAATTAATGCTTTTGAACTGTGGTGTTGGAGAAGACTCTTAAGAGTCTCTTGGACTGCAAGGAGATCCAACCAGTCCATCCTAAAGGAGATCAGTCCTGGGTGTTCACTGGAAGGACTGATGTTGAAGCTGAAACTCCAATACTTTGGCCACCTGATACTAAGAGCTGACTCATTTGAAAAGACCTTGATGCTGGGAAATATTGAAGGCAGGAGGAGAAGGGGATGACAGAGGATGGGATGGTTGGATGGCATCACTGACTCAGTGGCCATGAGTTTGGGTAAACTCTGGGAGTTGGTGATGGACAGGGAGGCCATCAGGACTACAGGCGTGCTGTAGCCCATGGGGTTGCAAAGAGTCGGACACGACTGAGCAACTGAACTGAACTGAACGTTATTTAATGTTGAAATAACTTACAAAACCTAATGTTCACTATTTTCTTAACCAATAGGCCAGAGTCTTGTTTTGGTTTTGATTCTGTATACTTGTTTGCTTATTCTTGATGAGTAGAAGGTTGGCTGGTTGAGTTAAACACAATGGGTTCTTCCTAGGTCTATATTATCTCAGTATCTGAGCTCCGAACATACTAAGGATTATTTAGCTTATCCTTTCTTATTTTCCTCTGATCTTCTTGTCCTCTTTTTTCTTTTTTAATCCTGCCTGTTTTAGCACCTTCAAACTTGACATATAATTAAACACTTAATACCAATTATTTGTAGGTAATTTGAGACCCAATAAAGTCCCTTTGATCCCTCTCTCAGCTGTATGCATTGTCTACAACCACTGATTTGTTGTCGTTGTTGCTGTTGTTTAGATGCTGTCATGTCTGACTCTTTTCGACCCCATGGACTGTATCCTGCCAGGCCCCTCTGTCCATGGCATTTCCCAGGCAAGCATATTGGAGCGGGTTGCCATGCCCTTCTCCAACCACTGATTAGATGCTCTTAAATTATCTTTTATAATTTTCTATTCTCTAAATAATAAATAATACCTATTGACTATTCTCTATGTGCCAGACAAAATGTTAAGTGATATACAGAGATTTTCTCATAAACCTATGATTCCCTATTTTATAGAGGTAACCGAGGCCTAATAAAATATATGTGGGTTGCTCAAGGTTACAGTGTCAGTAAATGTTTAAGCAAGTGTACTAATCTATGTGTGTCTGGCTCTAAGAAGCTCCCAAAGCAAAAGTTATCTATTACTGCATGATACATACAGCATTACTGGACACAAGATAACAGGGTGAATTACTGTACACAAACTGAATACAGAAACCAAGATTTCAGTTTTGCAAAATTAGAGCCAGGAAAGTTGCCTCCACAGAGTGACTCTATTTTCAAAATTACCTTTGCATTTGAAAAAAGTTACCATTCTTCTCAGGTGTAATTACTGTATTTCATACTTAAATGATCACAAAGAAATCAAGATTATACTCACTGAAAAGTCATGGCACCAGCTTCCAAGGTGCATCTGGTAGGGGACTGTTCATTCAACTTTCGAAAGAGCTGCTTAGCCTGACTCTGGTACTGTTGAAGGTCCCGGCCAGACTGAAAGAAGACACCTTCATTTAAGAATGTTCCACAAAAAAAACAGTAGCAATTGGTAAGAAGTATCATGTTTTGAGGACGCTATGTAAATAAGGTCTTTCATTTATAGGTTAATAACATTAATAAGATTTAACAAAATAAAAGTGGCCTACTTTCAGAGAAAAAAGGGAGCCCAAACCCTGAGTTTTTCAACAAAGTCACATTAGTTATTTTCTAAAAAGCAAAAATACAATCCTCAACTGCATTTAAGGTACTTGCTGAATCCATTTCCACTGTGAGGTCAGTGCCCTCCTCCTAACCCACTTCACTTGCATGGTTACTGCCACAGAATCACACATGTTCTATACTCAGTGGAAAGTCCTGGGAAAGACAGAATGAATGAATCTCATTTTTATGCTGAAATATCATGCAAAATCTTCCATAAAGTGTTACAGTATTTGATGTATAAGCAAAACTACGTGTGTGCACCCATCACTGTAAATTACTATGAACACTGTAACTGCAACTAGGTAAAAACAAGGAAGAGTCAGGATGAAGACTGGAAAGTCAAAATATCCTTTACTAAATAAATCTATTTGGTTTCCAAGTTTGGAATGCAAACGTCTGGATAGCAAGGGATATGTTCATAAAAAAAATGAAAATAGTAACATTTGGATGACAGAATTACAGGCAATATTTTCCCAAACAATTTCTAAATGATTTCACAATTTTTTTTTTTTTTTTAAAGAGAGGAAAAAGTCTATTGGGGGAAAGAGCAGAGTCATTTCAAAAGGAGAAAATCATATCTCAATAACCTATTAGACAAAAATGGAAAAGAAGTGCATGAAGAGTAAGAAGCAAATATACTTTATTGATCCACATACTGGGGGAAATAAACAATTGCTGCTATGTGATGGGAAGGAATTATTTTATTTTACATTATTTATTCTAAATTGAAAGATATAACACAGTCTCTCCTTGGTAGATGCTTAATAACTAAACGTTTAAATAGAAAAGTATACCGGGTTCTCCCAGGGATTGGACCTAAGGTCTAACTATGAGAGAGTACAAAGTAGAACTTAGTGGATCACAGCGATCCACTGAACTGAGAATAAAACCAAGGAAGCAAAAATAAAATCATGTAACTGGCAGATAAACAAACATACAAGTATAGGATTTTAAGCTATATTTAAAATAGTGAACTAGAAATGCGCACTAAGATATCACCTCACTCCTGTTAAAATGACTATTATCAAAAGGACAAGATATAACAAGCATTGGTGAGGGTGTGGAGAAAAGGGAACCCTTGTGCACTGTTGGAAGGAATGCAAATTGGTGCAGCCAAAATGGAAAAAATATGGGGGGTTCCCTCAAAAAAATTAAAAACAGAACTACTGCATGATTCAGCAATTCAACTTCTAGGTATTTATCTAAAGAAAATTAAACACTAAATTAAAAAGATATATGCATCCTAAGCTATGCTCACTGCAGCATTATTTACAATAGCCAAGATATGAAAATAACCTATAATAAGTGTTCAATAGATGAATGGATAAAAAAGATGCAGTATATATACACAACGGAATAGTATTCAGCCATTAAAAAAGAGTGGAATCTTGCTCAAAACACAAGCTCACAGATAGAGAATGGACTGGTGACTGCCAGAGGGGAGGTGGGTGGGGGAGTAGGCCAAATGAGTAAAGGGAATCAAAAAGCACAAACTTCCAATTATAAAACAGGTCATGGGGATACAGTGTTCAGCATGGTGACTGTAGTTAATAATACAGTATTATGTATTTGAAAGTTGCTAAGACAGTAAAACTTATATGTCTGCATCACAAGAAAAAAAAAGAATAAACATTTTCATAACTATTTTTTCATGATGGAGAGTAACTCTCTCATAGACTTACTGTGGTGATTTCACAGTGTCTACAAATACTGAATCATATTGTACATCTGAAACTAATATAATGGTATATGTCAATCATAACTCAAAATAAAATAAAAAATGGTGAGCTGGAAATTTCAATATAAATAAGGAAGTAAATAAGTATGAAGTGAACCAGGCAGAGACCATTAGAAGTATCAATTTGTAGTTTAACACTGTTTTTATGGCAATGACTTATAAGGCTGTTTGCCTGAGAAATACTCCTACATTACCATATATACTGTTATATATTAATAACACTTTGTAATAATTAACAGTATAATATATAGTGACATTATTGTATTAAACAGTAATGCCAATATATATATTGCTTTTCTCACGACTGGCCAGCCAGTTAGGGAGAGTGAATACCATCACATGCTTTGAACTAATGCCAATATCTTATGTTCCTAAATTTGAGTGGTAGAGTCAATCTGTTTGCTTAAGCAATGTTGTTATGTGGCATTCCGAAGATATCTGACCCCACAACAATAGACACCAGAAAGAAAGAAAGAAAGTGAAGTCGCTCAGTCATGTCCGACTCTTCGTGACACAATGGACTGTAGCCTACCAGGCTCCTCTGTCCAAGGGATTCTCCAGGCAAGAATACTGGAGTGGGTTGCCATTTCCTTCTCTAGGGGATCTTCCCGACCCAGGGATCGAACCCAGGTCTCCCACATTGCAGGAAGATGCTTTAACCTCTGAGCCACCAGGGAAGATAATAGATACAAGGGATGCAAGTAAAGTTGCTGCTGCTGCTGCTGCTAAGTCGCTTCAGTCGTGTCCGACTCTGTGCGACCCCAGAGACAGCAGCCCACCAGGCTCCCCCGTCCCTGGGATTCTCCAGGCAAGAACACTGGAGTGGGTTGTCATTTCCTTCTCCAATGCGTGAAAGTGAAAAGTGAAAGTGAAGACGCTCAGTCGTCTCCGACTCTTCTCGACCCCATGGACTGCAGCCTACCAGGCTCCTCCGTCCATGGGATTTTCCAGGCATGAGTACTGGAGTGGGGTGCCATCGCCTTCTCCGAAATAAAGTTGCAGAGGCTACTAAAAATGTATTAGTTGCTCAGTCATGTCCAAGTCTTTGTGACCCCATGGACTGTAGCACACCAGGCTCCTCTGTCCATGGGATTCTCCAGGCAAGAATACTGGAGTGGGTTGCCATGCCCTTCTCCAAGGGATCTTACTGACCCAGGGATAAAACCTTGGCTACTAAAGTGCCAAGAAATAATATCAACATAGATCAATGATTTTCAACTCTGGCTTCACACTAGAATCTCCTAGGGATCTTAAAAACACTATTCCTGCTCAGTCTGCACCCCAAAACCAATTAAATCAGTGTTTTGGAGGCAGGACTCAGACATTAGTATCAGTAAAATAAATACAAACATAAAAGTTAAATGTAAGTTTTCTGACAGCTAAAGGCAGGGGAGCCCTTTAAAGGAAATAGTTAAATAAATAAACGGCAAATGAAATTCCACCATTGTAACAATGTGGATGGACGGAGAGGGTATTATGCTCAGTGAAATAAGTCAGAGAGAGAAAGACAAATACTGTCTTATCCCTTATATGCGGAATCTAAAAAATAAAACGAATATAACAAATCAGAAACAGACTCACAGATACAGAGAATAGACTAGTAGCTACCATTAGGCAGAAGGAAAGGAAGAAGGGCAAGACAGTGGTAGGGGCGATTAAGATGTACAAACTATTATGTATAAAATAAATAAGCTACATGGATATATTGTGCAGCACAGGGAATAATGGTATTTTATAACAAATTGAAGTATAATCTATAAAGATACTGAAGCACTATATTCTAAGTGTGAAACTAACATAATATAAACCAACTACACTTGAATTTAAAAAAATGGCAAAAAACTGTTGGTCAAATGAAGATTGGTACAAATCCTTTGACTTTATAAGAGGCATCGTAAACATTACTGCAATTGAGAGAAACACAGAGACAATGGCCAAAAGCATGCTACGATTTCAGGAATTTACAACGAACAAACCAACGATGCCAATGTACAGTACTGGGGACATACCTACATAGGAATTATGACACGCCAACCAACATTTTACACTGCTGGTTCAGTTAGCATCACCATTCCTGGGAACACGATGCTGGTACAATCTTTCTGGTAGTCATTCTGACAATATGTATTGGAAATTATAAAATTTTGCACAGTGTTTTATTAACAATTCTACATCTTTGAAAGTATACATAAACATCATATATGTGCTAAGCAAACAACTACAAAAACATATAAAAACAAAAAACATATGTTCAATAATAGGGTAGGGGATGGGTGACATAACATATGGTATATATTTATATAATGGAACCATTATATACAGAACCATCAAAATGATGTGTAATATTTAATGATATGAGCAGACATTCATTATACACTGTGAAAAAATTAGGTTATTACCTAATTATTATTAGTTATTACCCATTATTTAATTTTAAACACATACACAAAGATTAAAGTTAGATACCAAGTGGGTATAATTTAAGTAGGGATTACTTAATTTTACCACTACTTTAGTTAAAAAAAACAAAAATCACCATTAACTTCTTGGTCCTTTTGTATTTACTGAATTTTCTACAACAGTCACAAATTAACTTTATGTTGAGAAAATTATTCATTCATCAATGTCTACTTGTTGCCTATCTGCACTTGGGGCCAGGAAGAGAGGGGCCAGGATTTGTGCCCAGGCAGTCTGCCCCTGAAGCTCCTACTCCTGTGCGTGCTATACAACCTCTACAATTAAAATTGCTTCTGTGATGGTCAAGCCACATTCCAAGTGATATCTTACTATTTAATATTAAATCTAATTCATGGGAAATGCTCAAGACTACATGGCAACTCTGAACTATTGATAGATCTCACATAACAACATAATCACGGCTTTAGAGATAAACCCTTGGTTTGCTTTTAAGATTACAGTCACAAAGGGCCCACAGTCAGCCAGCCTATCTAAAAATAGTTAATTAGATGTCCTAATTCTGTTTTCTACTTCGTCTAAAACAGACTTGATGAAACTTGTACACAGTATAAAGGAAAGACAGCTGTTAGCAATCCAATAATAAAGTGGATGTGAAAGTATTCACAAATTCTGAAACTTGAGATCATCAGTATATTTAGGATGCGGTTCTGTACATAAAATATAGGAGGTACAGGGTAGTAAACTGCCACACAACCACAATCTGTTTTATTGCTGTTACCTATGACTGCTGGTGGGCTTCCCTGATGGCTCAGATGGTAAAGAATCTGCCTGCAATGCAAGAGACCCAGGTTCAATTCCTGGGTCGGGAAGATCCCCTGGAGAAGGTAATGGCAACCAACTCCAACTATTCTTGCCTGGAGAATCCCATGGAGAGAAGAACCTGATGGGCTACAGACCATGGGGTCGCAAACAGTCACACACAACTGAGTGACTTTCACTTTATGACTGTTGTAGTTGTATCAAATGCCATCTTTCGTCTTTACAATAATGTTTAGCTAAGCCCTTATCATTTTTAAATCCCTGTTAAGCTCTACTGATCAAAGGCCAGCAGCACCAAGAACCAACCATCTTTCTCTAACAGCCATAACAGTAAGATGATTAATCAACCCTCAATGACTGAGGGAGTGTGGCAGTTTAACAGTACAACAGACCATCTGCTTCTTGGAGTTCCCTGCTCTGTACTCAGTTACGTCTACACCTTCTTTAAGTCCACAGAGCTGAGACACAATGAGAGAAGACAACAGGGTGTATTTTGAGGTAGAACAGAAAGGTAAAGAAATTGCAAACAACTGAAAAGGAGAAATACATCAGAAAGGGAGAAATAGAGTATCACTTAGTGTAGTTTGGAAAAGTTCATCTCTCTACCTTAGGCTTGTATTTCTAGCTAAAGCATAGAGAAAATAGTGCATAAGGTACTCTTATCTTTAAAAAAAAAAATGCTCTATTGTATTACTTGAATAACTGTTCATCTACAGTAACAAGACAGTTTGTATAGGGACTAGCATGGAGTAACTACCTAAAATATAGAATCTATTATTAATGTAAATAACTGAAAGAATATATTTATTTGGCCTGGACAATTAAGATACTTAACTATAAAACTATTTGATCAAGATATCCATTTCTTAAAAAGTAATTTCCAGACTCCCAAGAAGTAAATACATTATTAAAATATCTTAGAACAAAGCAGTAAAGTGTAACAGTTAGGTACTAAGGCTCCAGTGTAGAATCAGACAGATTTGGATTAAAAGGAACAAACCAGTGGTTACCAGTGGGGAGAGGGAAGGAAGGAAAGGCACACTAGGGGTAGAGGATTAAGAGGTACAAACTACTTATGTATAAAGTAAATAAGCAGCTACAAGAGTATACTGTACAGCTCAGAGAATATAGCCAATATTTTATAATAACTACTAATGGAGTCTAACCTTTAAAAACTGTGAATCACTATGCTTCACACCTGAAACTTATACACTGTGAATCAACTATGCCTCAATTAAAATTTTCTTTTAAAAACCAAAACAGTGGTTCTCAACCACGGGTGACTTTGCCTATCCTCCCCAAAGATGACATGCAAAATGTAAGAAATATTTTTGGTTGTCAAACTGGAGGGAGGGTGGTGGTAGTGCTATTGGTATGTAAGGTGCAGAGGCCAAGGATACGGCTAGACATCCAGCAACTCACAGGACAGTTTTCCCGCAACAAACAATTATCCATTCCAAAATGTCAAAAGTGCCAAAGTTAAAAACCCTGATGACAGAAGTATCAAACCACTATGTTATGCATCTGGAACTAACACAGCGGTTGTAGGTTAATAAGGAAGAAAGGAAGGGGAGAAAAGGAGGGAGGGACAAGGGAGGGGAAGGGGAAGGAAAGAATCCCAGTGAAAAATTCCGTTGTACTACTTATGCTGTGTGACTTAAAGAGACTTTTCTTCTCTTAGCCTCAGAGCTTCCCTATCTATAAATGTAGATAATAACAGTACCCATCCTAGCAGTTGATATAAGGGCTTCCCTGGTGGCTCAGCAATAAAGAATCCGCCTGTCAATGCAGGGGACATGGATTCGATCCCTGGGTCAGGAAGACTCTCTGGAGGAGGAAATGGCAATCCACTGCAGTACTCTTGCTTGGGAAATCCCATGGACAGAGGAACCTGGCAGGCTACAGTCCATGGGGTCACAAAGAATCAGACACGACTTAGCAACGAAACAACAATAGCTGGTATGAAGACTAAATGAAACCATGCATTTAACAGACTTAGCGGAATGGTTGGTATATAGCAGGCACGCTATGGGCTTCCCAGGTGGTGTTAGTGGTAAGGAACCCACCCACCAATGCAGGAGACCTAAGAGACACAGGTTCAATCCCTAGGTCAAAAAGATTTCCCTGGAATAGGGCATAGCAATCCACTCCAGTATTCTTGCCTAGAGAATCCCATGGACAGAGGAGAGTGGAGGGCTACAGTCCATAGGGTCACAAAGAGTTGGACATGACTGAAGCTACTTAGCACGCATGCATAGGCACTCTCTCTAAATGTAAGCTGCTCTATTTTAATAGTAAAAAATAAGTCAAAGATTTATATTTTTGCAGATGTTAAAAGTTTAGAAAGGACGTTATCATTCAAAGCCAAAACTGCTAAAGGAAATCACTACAGAATTACCATCATAAAAATATTTTTGTGTAAAATATCTTTCCTTTTCAATTAAAGCAACCCATCTTGGTAGACTGATACCTAATTTGGAATTATGAAACACACAGTATAACCAACTAATTTTTTCAATTAAGTGTCAAGGCAAAGAATAAGGGCCTACTGATATTCAGACCTTCAGATCTACTTTATATTCTTTGCCCACACTGGAATTCAAAGCAATAGTTGGAAAACTGACCAGATTTCTGTTCCCTTGTAAAAACTATTTCTTAGTCAAATTTCATATCCTTCAAGGAACATTTCCTCACACCATCTCCTTTGTTTCAAATCATGTTCTGCATTCATTTTAATAATTTCACTCCTTCTGCATAGTCCAAGAAAATGTTTAATGCTGGAGAAGAGAAAAATACTTCACAATTCAAAGTTCAGGGCATGCTATATTTTTCAGATTTTATATTAGCTTAGACTTTTTTTTGTGTAGTGAATAGAAAATATTTCACTCAGCATAACCTACTAAGCAACACAACAACTTCACAATCTGTATCGCTGTTCTCATAAAAGTTAAAGTAAATGTATTTGCAAATCAAACCTAAAAGGGCATATAACCAAATAGAAGCTTTCTCAATTAGGAGACACTAATATTGGCTTGGATGTCATTCCTTTTGGGAAGACTTTCCTGATGTCCAAAAATCAATTTAGATACCTTTTTCATGTTCAATCACAGAAACTTCTTTCTCCTCTACAGCAATTATCTACATTACAGTTATTTGTTAGTGATCTGGCTTCTCCACTAAACTGTAAGCTCCATGAAAGTAGGGACTATGTTCCCTAAGCCCCTGAATGAACACCATGCTTGGCACACCTGATGTGCTTAATGAGAGTTGGTTTTTTTCATGAATATATGAATGAAAGGTTAAAAAATACGCCAAAATATTTTTTTCTAGAACTCAACTTTTTTTAGGCCTTGAAAGTTTTTTTTAATTACTTGTATAAGAAAGTAAAATAAAGTTTATCACTTTAAACAAATTTAAATAAATTATATAAATTTCATTCTCAGCCTCCTTTCTTCCAGAATTCCCCAACCTTATTTCCAGGAACTGGTCTCACACCAGAAACTTGCCTTGTGATTTTAAGGTACAAAGCCTTTTCCTGTGAAGCTATCTAGGGGTTTTTTCTGGGACTTTTTGTTTGTTTGTTTTAATCAATGCAACATATTTTTGACCACCTATTATACTAAAACTGCTATTGTAAAAGCTATAGGAAATACAAAAATGACCAAGATTTGTCATCTGCCTACTAGGAAATTTAATTTATTGAAAGACAAAGGCAAAAGTACAAGGCATTATAGAAATATAACACAGGGGTCACAATTCCAACAATAAGAATTTAGTAAGGCTTACTGAAGGAGGTGGGAATTGGACATAACTTTGAAAGAAAGTACTGTACTGAACTTCAAACAGGTGCATATATGTGGCAATATTACCACATCTGCTTTCAATAGATGTCAGCAAGCTAGGTCAAGGATCAGGTGCTACAGAAAGGAGTTAAAGAACTAGGAGCTGATTTTCCCCAGGACGTGTCAGCCTTATTAACAGCAAAAAATCAGAAACCCTTAATTTTAGCAGAGTCCATAAAGAATTACAGAACACTGGATGATCACAATTAGCCAAACCTACCCCTTCTCCGGAGTGTTTTTCTAATAAGAAATAGGTAAGATAAAAATCTGTCCCCGCCTTCAGCAAAGGTTAGTTTTCTCCAGGTAGTTTTCTCCACTGTTAAAAGAGAAAACGCACTTCAGAGGACTCAGAAATGCCTGGGAAGACTCAGGGGTCTCCCGCGTCCTAACAAGGAATCCGGGGCGGAGAGCATAGCGCTCTGGCAGGAACTTGGGGTCCTGAGGATCTAGCAGCTCACCTGTTCGTCCTCCTGCATCGAGGCGGCCAACGGGAGCCCGTCCGCCACTCGGGCGATCATCGTGAGCAACACCATCTTTACAGGCTACGGAGACCCAACACTGGCCCAGACGGCCGTAGATGTGTCTTGACTTGCTCCGCCGGGACAACAGTTAAACCTCTACCTCAGTTGCCGGAGACACAGCTGCTGGCGTCTCCGCTTCCCGCTGAGGTGGCCGGAAACAAGCTCTAGAGCTCTCCACTACCGGTCCCCAGAATTGGCTTCCCATCGGGAACCACAACTACAGGCACACTAGTTCCGTGATCTCTCCTTACACCTTCAGAAACTCCTAAGGCCCCGGCCACTTTTCTGAATTTCCAGCTTTGAATAAGCCTTGACCCGTGAGAGGGCGTGGCACACAAACTGAAATAGAATTTTCTAGTTTCTGATACTTTAAGTTGGGGGAGAGGGCTGGGAAGGAGGGCAGGAGTTAATGGGTACTTAGATGAAGGGTATATGAAAAAACTGACAATCAGATGATATATTTTCATATTTATTTTTTTGTTTTTATATATATTTTATATCCAGTACAAATTATTTTCTGTATTTTTATATTTTTAGGCAGAGTTCTTTGTGTGTGTGTGTGTGTGTGTGTGTATTGTATGTGTTTTTTTTTTTTTTTTTGCTTGTGTATGCTGTATGCCCAGGTCCTTAAACAGATTCTGGTAAAAAATATTAATTGCATATGTGAGTAAGTGATATTACAGGATCTCAGAAATTACCTAGATCAGTCACCCTGCTGAAAGCTGTGATCAGGACAGTCTTGCAAAACTTCCAGTAACTCTTCATTTACTCGGTATTGGAGAAACCTCTAGACAACTCGACCTGAAGAAGTGTTACCATCTCTTTTTTCTTTGGTGCCCCCATCTCTAATATGAGAATATTATCTGCCTCTCAGGATATTTGTGATTATATAGTGAGAAAGTGTAGGTCCCCACTTTGTAGTTAAAGAAAAAACTTCAGAGAGTAATTTTTCCACAGTGACACAGCTAGTAGTAATGGGACTAGGATTTGAGCTGTTGAACTCCAAAACCTATCCTCCTAATCCTGATACGATTCCATCTTAGCATTTAACCATAGGTTAAAGAGCTCACGTTTTGTTACCTTTTCTACAACTCTACAGCTACTAGGAGAAAACTGTTATTTCTTGAGAGGATTTTGGGAGGATTGACTCCACACAAAAGATGGACAGGCATATAGACAAGACAAACTGATGGTGCTATTTAACACAGTGAGAAAGTGAAATGGAAGGCAATCCTTGTGTATATGGGAGCCTAGGTTGACAAAATCATAATATTTTACATTTAAAATAGCTCAAAGATGTAACCTGACCTAACTTCCCTTCCTCCCACTCAACAAGGATGCTTCTTCTACCATGGTGTCAAATGGTCATTGTCATTCAGCCTCTGCTGGAACAATTCCAGTAATAGGAAATTGATAAAACCAATATTTTAATTAAGGGTAAGGCTATGTTGATGAGAGAAGCAAAGAGAGAAGAATGCATAGAGAAGCAAATTTGGAGTAGGAATTCCAGCCTCTTTGTAGTTCCTGGATCTAGGCTCTCCCCAAGGCCCGATGTCTGCTTGAAACCTGACAACACTATTCCCGTGTGCTTAGTTACTCAGTCGTGTTCGACTCTTACGACTCTATAGACTGTAGCCTGCCAGGCTCCTCTGTCCATGGGATTCTCCAGGCAAGAATACTGGCGTGGGTTGCCATTTCCTTCTCCAGGGGATCCTCCCAACCCAGGGATCGAATGCAGGTCTCCTGTATTGCAGTCACACTCTTTACTGACTGATCTACGCCGGAAGCCCGACAACACTATGAAATGGGTCAAATTCAAGAATCCTGGAATTTGTAAAGGTTGTACTGAGGGGTGGGGGGAGGTAAACAGAAATTTGAATATCAGAACAGCACTTTGTATCCAAATAAACGAAATAAAGCACCTATCTAAATTAAGCTGCTAAAACAGAATGGGACTTTCCATTAAGGCAGAGTCAGAAGGTTAGAGACTTTACACGTGAGATCAAAGAAAGCAACAGTTCAAGGCTTGTGTCCACTTATTTTTAAACAATTCCTGAGTGCCTAATTGTATGCCAGACACTGAGCTAGGTTATGAAGATGAATAATAACATTCCCAGAAACCTGTGGCCCGTATCAACCCCCAGACCAAACACTGTCTGTAAGTAAACAGCAGCTCCTGTATGAATTACATAATTCCAAAAATGAAAAAAAATTTTTTTTTCCTCAGGAGGAAGTGATGCTCTTGGCAGACAAAAAAAAAAGGCACTATTTCTGGGCTGCTATCAGGCATATGTGGTAGTATGGCTGAACTAGTTATTTAAAAACTGAAACCTTTTCTTACAGATTAGCAAATAGCAGCTTATCTGAGCTATCGCTCTTCAACCCGCACCTCCTATCAAACTGCGCCAAAACTCTGCTGGTACCACTTCTGCAGTTTATCCAGATTAGCTTCTGATTGGTCAGTTTCCATGCCAGTCGGTTTCAAAAGCTCCGTCTCCCAGGTGGCCATTGGCTACCTCCAGGGACACCCAGAACGAGCCCCGCCTTCCATCGTGGCGCCTGCCCGTCGGCCCCACCTCGAGCCTGGTTCTCCTGGCTGCACTGGTGATTGGGAAGCGGCGATCAGGCTGCGAATATATTGATGCCCTCAGAGCTGGTGGTTATTTTGAATTATCAGTTCACTGACTAAACTGTCCTACAATGTGAGCTCCAATAAAGCAGAACTTTCATTTTGTTCAACCTTAAGTTCATTCACAATCTTTACCTATGTTGTCCACACACAGTTAGTTGGTCCAGACATTAAAGTGAAAGTTAGGATTTGGGTGAGGAAGGAGGAAAAATGAACAAGGTGCACACTGTAAGTAATGTGAAAGCCGCTATTTAAAATAATTACCAGCTTAGATACCCTGCTTCAAATATCCAGCCTAAGCAAACTACTCCCTGCCTTTAGACGCTACCTCATGAAACTTTCTTTATTTTTGTCCGATTTCCCTGCTTTGTTGGGAAAGCTAGGCAGAGACCACCAGACCCATCCCTTGGATTTTGAGATAGTGGGGTTGTGAGGATAATTGGAATAGTTTTGATAGGATCTAAAATATTTTATTGAACTTAAAAGTTTTAACAGATTTCTTTTTTACCCTCATAGCCTCTAAAATCTTTTAGAGCAGTAATAGTAGTCATTTGTTATCCCCCAGAGTCTAGTGCCCTGTTCCCCCAGGAACCTAGCAAATGCTCAGTTAATGTTTGATGAATAGATGACTGAATGAATGGCATACTCATGGATTGAGACAATTCTTCATCGGTTGTATACAATATTCCAGGACTTTCCAGATGGCACCAGTGGTAAAGAATCCAACTGTCAATGCAGGAGTCCCCAGAGACATGGGTTCCATCCCTGGGCTGGGAAGATCCCCTGGAGTAGGAAATGGCAACCCACTCCAGTATTCCTGCCTGGACAATTCCATAGACAGAGGAGCTTGGCGGGTACAGTCCATGTGTTTGCAAAGAGTCAGACTGGAATGAGCACATACAGCGTAATTCACAATTGGCAAAGCCAAAAGCTTAGCCTCTTTGCACCAGTGCTGGATCGAATTTCAGAGACAGAATTTGGGCTTATCCTTCAAAAACTGTGTTTCCCCATTTGGGAGAATTTGGTGCAGTTTTATAGCAATGGTTCAAGGGCAGGGATGCTGATAAAGTTCACGGTGTATAAGCAGAGTCTAGACCTGGTAGTCTCTTGATGAGCTTCTCTGGTTCTTTTAATCTAATCTCAGGTGGTCTTCTCTGGAATGAAGAATGCTAACATCTTCTTCCTTTTGTTGGAGGTTTTAGTTCTGTAAAGAGCTCAAAGATTCTGTTACGTGTGTCCCCTGCGGTGGAACCAGGACCCTGGCCCAAGGCTACGCTCCTGTTCCCAGTGTTGTTTGGCTTCCTCCTCTTATACCTCTTCACCTCCTGCTTCTTTACTCTCTTCTATCCATACTTACGGAGAAGGCAATGGCACCCCACTCCAGTACTCTTGCCTGGCAAATCCCATGGACAGAGGAGCCTGGTAGGCTGCAGTCCATGGGGTCGCTGAGGGTTGGACACCCACTGAGTGACTTCACTTTCACTTTTCACTTTCCTGCATTGGAGAAGGAAATGGCAACCCACTCCAGTGTTCTTGCCTGGAGAATCCCAGGGACAGGGGAGCCTGGTGGGCTTCCGTCTATGGGGTCGCAGAGTCGGACACGACTGAAGTGACTTAGCAGCAGCAGCCATACTTGTGTGTCGGAAATGAGCAAACAACTTTCTTTCTGAGTGATTTTCTTTACAACCTTAGGGGTCAGAGCTTTCAGTTATTACTAGTCTTTGTTATCCTCCCTTCTTTAAACAAATTAAAATACATGGGTCAAATTACAAATGAAAGAGGGCATATTAGTATTGCCCATGGAAATAAAAAGGATTATAAGGGAATGCTATATATAATTGTATGCCAACAAATTAGATACACTAGATGAAAAGGACACATTCCAAGAAAAACACAAGCTACTTAAACTGATTCAAAGAGAAACAGAAAACCTGAATAGACCTATAACAAGCAATTAAATGAGTAGTAGTAGTAATAGTTGGAGAAGGCAATGGCAACCCACTCCAGTACTCTTGCCTAGAGAATCCCAGGGACGGCGGGGTCTGGTGGGCTGCCGTCTATGAGGTCGCACAGAGTCGGACACTGAAGCGACTTAGCAGCAGCAGCAGTAACAGTAGTAGCAGCAGCAGCAGTAGTAAAACTTCACACAAGGAAGAGTTATGGTCCAACTGGCTTAACTTGTGAATTTTAGCAGTTGTTTAAAGAATGCTAATACCTTGCAAACTCTTCCCCCTACCAAAAAACAACAAAAAAGGAGAGTGTGAACGTGTCCTAGCTCATTTTATGAGGCCACTATTACTCAAAGACTTCACAAAAAATGAAAATGACAGACCAATATACCTTATATAAAGATAAGTAGCAAAATAGTAGTGAACTTTTCCCAGAAGCAAGTAATGGATTATACAATAATGATGATATGAGATTTATCCTGGGAACACAAGGTTGGCTTAACATATGAAAATCAATATATGTAATGTACCTATTAGTGGAATAATGGACAAAACTCAAGTGTTCATCTCAAAAAAATGAAAAAAGCATTTGAGAAAATTAACATTTTTTTCTCTTAAAAACAATCAACAAACTAGGACTAGAAGAGGTATTCCTCAACCTGATTAATTGACATTTATAAAAAAACGCAAAACTACTATGATACTTAAAAGTGAAAGACTGAAAGCTTTTTCTCTAAAATTGGGAACAAGACAAAAATGTCCACTTCCCTACTTCTCCTCAACATTACATGTGAAGTTCTTACTGGGGCAATTAGACAAGAAAAAGAAATAAAGCCAACAACATTTGAAAGGAAAAAGTAACTCCAAATCTATTTGCAGATGGCTTGATCTTGTACATAGAAAATTCTAAAGAGCACACACAAAAAATTGTAATTAATAAGTGAATTTTTCAGAATTGTAGGGTACAAAATCAATTGTAATTGCACTAGAAATAATTCCAAAATAAAATTAAGAATGTAATTTCACTTATAACAGCACCAAAATAAATGAAATATGTAGGTAAATCTAACAAAAGAAATAAACTTGTTTTCCCTTTTGAATCAATACTTTATTTTCTCAACATATACAGTAATATTCTTTTCTTAAAAATTTTTTATTGGTGTAGGCATATGTGCATGCTAAGTCGCTTCAGTTGTGTCCAACTCTTTGCGAGCTTATGACTGTAGCCCGCCAGGCTCCTCTGTCCGTGGGATCCTCTGGGGAAGAATACTGGACTGGGTTGTCATGACCTCCTCCAGAGGATCTTTCCTATCCAGGGATCAAACTGCATCTCTTATGTCTCCTGCATTGGCAGGCGGGTTCTTTACCACTAGTGCCACCTGGGAAACCCTGATTATTCTCTAGCACTTGATTTGGAAAGAAATCCCAGGATGAATATGGAGCTCATTTCATGTGCTTCTCTCTCCTTAAGAATCATAGATTCGAATCCTGCCTGCTTAGGTTACTCATCAGTTCCTTCCAAGAGTTGTTTCTGTATTTTTCTATATTTATATCTTTTTGTCCTGGCGTGCTGCAGTCCATAGGGTCTCAAAGAGTTGGATATGACTGGGTGACTGAACAACAACATATTTATATGTATGTATGTGTGTGTATATATATATATATGTAATACTTACATATTTATAAGTATTTATATATTCTATTGTATCCTACTCCCCCACCCAAGGTGGGAAAAGTCACTCTGATACATGCTTCTCCATCCTAGCTAAAACTGGATGTTTCAATACTTCTTAGCTTTTGAGTTTGCTGTGACTTCATTGAACTTTTTGTCTGACTCAGCTAATGAAAATGGCATATACATTTTAAATTTGGGAACACCACTCCTTTTAATTTGTATATTAGATAAAATCTACCTCTAGTCTGTGGGCAAAGCCAAAGTCCGGGTCTGCTAGGAAAGCAACTTCTACTAAATAATAGTATTGCTGTTCAGTTGCTCAGTCGAGTGAACTCTTTGCAACCCCATGGACTGCAGCACCCCAGGCTTCCCTGTCCTTCACCATCTCCCACAGTCCACTCAAACTCATGTCCATTGAGTTGGTGATGCCATCCAACCACCTCATCCTCTGTCATCCCTGTCTCCTGCCTTTGATCTTTCCCAGCATCAGGGTCTTTTCCAGTGAGTCAGCTCTTTGCATCAGATGCCCAAAGTATTGGAGCTTCAGCTTCAGCATCAGTCCTTTCAGTGAATATTCAGGGTTGATTTCTTTTAGGATTGACTGGTTTGTTCTCCTTGCTGTCCAAGTGACTCTCAAGAGTCTTCTCCAGCACCACAGTTTGAAGGCATCAATTCTTCGGTGCTCAGCCTAATAAGATTAGAAGCCAGATTTCAGAGAATTAAGTGGTAAACAATGTATGTAAGTCAAGAGGCATAGACATCAAATGTATACAGTGTATGTAAGCAAACTGGTTATGAAGGGAAATGAGAGATATGGTGGTGGTTAGAGGGGGAAGGAAAATGGGAGATATGATAGAGTTTAGAGGAAGAAGTCTCTGTTTTAGGGATGAAGAAATGTGAACATGTTTATAGGCTCAGTATGGAGCTAACAGAAAAAGGGTGGCCAAAAAATATTAAGCCAACAAAAGATAATTAAGAATTTTCTAGTAGAGATGAGGATCTTCCAAGGTGGCTCAGTGGTAAAGAATCCGCCTGCCCAGCAGAAGACACAGGTTCAATCCCTGGGTCAAGAAGACCCCTGGGAGAAGGAAATGTCAACCCACTCCAGTATTCCTGCCTGGGAAATTCCATGGACAGAGGAGCCTGGCAGACTCCAGTCCAAAGAGTCAAAAAGGAGTTGCACATGACTAAGCAACTAAACAAGAACAAAAAGTAGAGATGAGAGTCATAAATGGCTTCAGTAAGATAGATTGGGGGGAAAATAAAGATATGTAAAGATACAGATTAAGTTAGGTTTGAAAGAAAGAACGATGAGATACCTGATAGTGTCATTTTCTGGAAGCAGCTGGAATCATGATGGGAGAGACCACTTAAAGAAATAGTCAAGAAGTGGAATTAAAGACCAGATGAGTTGCATGAGGAAGATACATCTCTGATGATACCTAGTTTGGGGGCTCAAGCAACTTTGTGGATGGTAGTGTTGGAGTTAATAAACCAGAAGAATGAATAGCAGATTTTGGAGGAAAAAAATGACTTAAGAAATGTTCAGCTTTATTCTCACTGAGTTAATGATAATGACTATTGCCTATGAACCTTGGGATCCATACTACCCACTAAAAGATAAACCTTGTCCCTTTCAGGCCTTGCAAATTATAATGGGATTTTGTTTCTTGTTGTTTAGTCACTAAGTTATGTCCGACTCTTTTGTGACCCCATGGACTGTAGCCCGATAGGCTCCTGTGTTTATGGGATTCTCCAGGCAAGAATACTGGAGTGTGTTGCCATTTCCTTCTTCAGGGGATCTTCCTGACTCAGGGATAGAACCAACATCTCCTGCATTGGCAGGTGGATTCTTTACCACTGAGCCATCAAGGAAGCGCTACAATGGGATTGCTGCTGCTGCTAAGTAGCTTCAGTTGTGTCCGACTCTATGTGACCCCATAGACGGCAGCCCAGCAGGCTCCCCTGTCCCTGGGATTCTCCAGGCAAGAACACTGGAGTGGGTGGCCATTTCCTTCTCCAATGCATGAAAGTGAAAAGTGAAAGTGAAGTCGTTCAGTCGTCTCCGACGATTCTTCAGGACTCATGGACTGCAGCCTACCAGGCTCCTGTGCCCATGGGATTTTCCAGGCAAGAGTACTGGAGTGGGGTGCCATTGCCATGGGGTTACCTCCCTATAAACCCATCATAAAGCAAAAATATCTTGTCAAAAGGCATTTTGTATACCTAACTGACCAAACATCACAGCTTAGCCTAGACTGCCTTAAACATGCTCAGAACACCTAATCAGCCTACAGCTGGGCAAAATCATCTAACACAAAGCCTATTTTATAATAGTGTTGAATATCTCATGTAATAATTTATTGGCTGTTATACTGAAAGTGAAAAACAGAATGGTTGTATAGGTACAGAGTGGTTATAAATGTACCTGACTGGGAGCCCAGCATCACCAGAGAGTATTACCCCATATCTCTAGTCCAGGAAAAGATCAAAATTCAAAATTCTAGATCTGGTTTCCACTGAACGCATCTCATGTTCACACCATGGTAAAGTCCAAAACTCATTAAGTGGAACCAGTAAGCTGAGACTGCTGATATAGAATGGTACAGTAGAAGCATTCTACTTTGCTGGAGACTCAGTTTCCATTCTTAGAAAAGACTGGAATATAAGAAAATGGGTTTTCCGAACAAACATTGAGTGGAAGATTTATTTGATCAATGAACTTTTTTTTTAAACCATGAAAACACGCTTTTGATTTGATACCAGATACCAAGTTATATATATTTTACTATGAGCTCTTCATGGAAAATAGCAATCAGAAAGTCTCAATTGAAAGAAAAATTGAGGTTGTTTATGAGAAAGGTTTTTATAATAACTAAAGGGAAAATTGAAAAGAAATAAGATTTTAAAAGAGAGAAAGAAGGCTAGACAACAAACCTAGAGAAGTAATGATTCTGAGGAGAGAATAATATAAAATATAAGAGGGTGATGGATTTGGAGGGTGGAGGACAAAACCCAGGAAAATATGGAGAGGAGTGAGAGGAGAAACTTTTTGAGGTTGGAAATTGAGGACAGTGACAATGGAGCAGATAGGAAGAACACAGAAAGGAGGTCTGGAAATGAAAAGCTCTCCAGGTTGAGGTAGTGGGTGGGAGAGAAGAGGGAGATGACAGAGGGTGCAGAGGCAGCGGCGAGTGTTTGTGGGAGAGGGACCGAGGCAATCTGGGCGGAGCAGGTGGCGGAGGCAGCGCGGAGGAGGCCTGGTCTTCCCAGGTCTGCACCGCGCCGGGGGCAGCTGGAGTGGATAGCATCCTCGCTGAGATGATGCGTCCTGGCAGTGCGGGAAGACCTTAGGAAAATCAAGCAGGGACGGTAACTAGGACTGGGCTGGTTAGGACCGGGAAATTCATGAAGAGGACTGACAGCGGGTCCTGCTGCCGCCGCCGCTGCGACTGCGGCTGCTGCTGCCGCGCGGTCCGCCGGACGCACCACGCGCCCTACTGGTCCAGGGACGCGGCGCGAATCCCGCCGTCCTCGCGGCAGTCTCCCGGCCGGGAACGACGGCATCCCGAGCCGGCCGGGAGCTGGGCAGCAGCGGCCGAAGAGGAAGAGGCAGCCGCGGCAGCCGCACCCTGGATGAGGTGAGAGCACCGCGGGAGCCCCGGAGGCTGCAGACTGCGCCGGGAGTGGCGGCGCCCGAAGCGCTGGTGTAGGGGAACCTTCGCCTTTGGGGCTGGGAATCAGGGCTGGAGACTCGGGCGCTTCGGAGGGTTGACACAGAGTGACATTAGTTTGGAGAAGGTTGAAGGGCATGGCTAGGGACTGGGGGATGATGGGGCTGGTGGCGGGGGCGGAGGGGGAGAGACAGTAGGGAGTTGCCTGGAAATACAGGTGTGGCGCTGGATTGGCGCTGGACTAAAGCATAGGAAACTCAGTCTCTACCCCTAAGGTCTTTGCTTAACGTGTAGTCTAGGGCTCCGTTGGCAGAGATGAGATTGAAGGCCGTGCCTGCTGGGTCAAGTCAAACAAGAGATGAACGCAGGATTCAGAAGGCCATGCCAGGTTGAAAGCACTAGGGAAGCTAAAAGAAGATAAAGGACCGGGAAATGCATGTGGGGGTACAGTTGAAAGCACTGCCTTATCTTATTCCTGCCCCGTCCTCCTCCCCGCCCCATCTTAGATACAGGCAGCAGGGTGGGGTAGTGATGGTTCCTTCTTCCTAGGCTCTCTTTTCCTGAAGAGCTGAGGCCCTGCCTGTTGGCTGGATGGATGATGCCTAGCAGGACGAGCCCCACCTAAACCCAGTCACTTCCACTGGTCTGGCTTGGAAGACCCCACCCATTAGGCCCAAATTTTCTTAGCAGCAGCAGGATGAAAATCTGCCATATAATTTTTTTTTTTTTTTGGACAAGAGACAGATTGTGCTGCTGACTTCTTGAAATAAATCTCTCCCTGTTGGAGCATCTTTAGCTTATCCTTTAATGGGAAGCTAGTACTCATAAATCAAACTACAGGGCAATATTGATTTCAGCATGGAGGCTGCCATTAACTAACGGGGGGATCTGAAAAAAATTCATTTCTGTAGGCCTGTTTCCTATGCATAATATCAGAATTGGGGTCTTTTGAGTATTAATTACAGATCTGCATATTAATAGGATCTGTATTTTGTATTCAAGACTATGTGAATGAGGAAACAATTTATTCAGACACTTAATTGTGTTTATTCATTACACTGTTCATTGTTTATTTGGGAAAACTGAGTCAGGCTACTCAGTTAACAGTGCTTAAAGGAATCACAATTATGAGGAAATCCAGGATAAATTACTGCCTTGAAAGATGGAAAGAGGCAAGAAGTAGTCATTATTTGATTTTTTATAAAGTGGAATTTTAGCCCAAACATAATTACTTTTTAAACATGCTCTACTGATGGTGTGTTGAATATTTTTCAACAATACTTCGGAAATTTGTTTAAAGCTTGAAACAAAAAATTAATCTGAATATATTTAAATTTTAAATTCTTCTTTACTATTTTATATATGCTAGGGTGAACACTTTTCATGAAAAGAAGCATTGTCATTGCAAAATTTTAAATGAGTCATGACTCTGTATCATAAACATGTGATTTTTCTGTCCTTCGTAACAAAAAATTTGTTGGGTTAGAATTAGGTTCTCTAAATTGTGGCTTAGAATTAGGTTCTCTAAATTTGGCTTAATTGTTAAAATAGATGGATACGCTTTTGTTATTCCCTTAATAATTATTCATCTGACAGATCTCTACATTCATCTTAGTTGATGTGATGATGAACCTTGAAATGTTTTTAAACATTTCAGGAATGCCCTGAAGTCAGAAACTTCACTGAGGTTGATGCTACTGTGACCTCATTTAAAAATCAGATCTCCAGGAATGTGCAACATACTTTTAAAAACATACCTATCTTAGCTCTAGTACTAGAAGTTTATGAGTATTAGAGGCTTGCACTTAGGAGAAAGTATCTTTGGTATCCAGTTTTCTAACTCCCGATCAACTAAAAATGTAAGAAAGCAGCTCATTTTTTTAATATTTAAATTTATTTTTAATTGGAGGATAATTGCTTTACAATATTTTGTTGGTTTTTGCCATACATCAACATGAATCAGCCATAGATATATGTATGTTCCCTCCCTCTGGAACTCCCTCCCACCCCCCAGCCCCCACCCCACTCCACCCCTCTAGGTTGTCACAGAGCCAGTGATTTGAGCTCTGCTGTACAGCAAATTTCCACTGGCTATCTAATTTTACGTATGGGAATGTATGTGTTTCAATGCTACTGTCTCAATTCACCCCACGCTCTCCTTCCCTCACTGTGACCCCAGGTCTGTTCTCTATGTCTGCGTCTCCATTGCTGCCCTACAAATAGGTGCATCAGTAGCATCTTTCTAGATTCCATATATAAGCATTAGTATACGATATTTGTTTTTCTCTTTCTGTCTTACTTCACACTGTATAATAGGCTCTAGGTTCAGCCCCCTCATTAGAACTAACTCAAATGCACTCCTTTTTATGGCTGAGTAATAGTCCATTGTATATATGAAAGCAGCTCATTTTAATTCAGTATTTTTAAATCAAGCAATGATGGTAGACGTCAGTACAAAATTGGATGCAAACTACCCTGAGGTAGTTGAGAACCTATCATTCTAAACTCCGCTTACCTATGTAACTACAGTGTGGAATAAGTGTTATAATAGTAAGATGGACTATGGAAAATAGATAAATAAATGCAAAGATCTCTCCAAGGAAAGCTGACTCTGTCCCAAGAGATCATGCAAGGTGGTATTATTGTGCAAACTGTGCTTTAGTTGTTGAGTCTGTTTCTCAGACTGATTATTAAATTCATATGGCTACTATATAAAGCCAGGATGGCAAGTTACTAATTTACAATGAGGAGTCATCTTAGGGAACTAGGTCCTCTTTTTTTATGTCAGTGAGTTCTTTTGGCATACTTGCCACATTTGGAAGCCAAATTGTAATTAAAAGGTTGTTTGTGAAACTTGGATTTAGAATTGCTGTTTTGTGTGTGTGCTCAGTTGTGCCCGACTCTTTGCAACCCTATGGACTATAGCCCTCCAGGCTCCTCTATCCCTGGGACTTTTTAGGCAAGAATACTGGAGTGGGTTGCCATTTCCTGCTCCAAGCGATCCTCCTGGCCCAGAAATCAAACCTGCTTCTTCTGTTTCTCCTGCATTGGCAGGTGGATTCTTTACCTCTGAGCCACCTGGGAAACCCAAATTTAGAATCAGGAGAATTAATCAGTAAATTCTAAATTAAGGAAAAATAGCTTTGAACAGAGTATCAGAGGATACAAACGGGTTCTTTCTTCCCTGGATGGTGTCATTAAGGATCAACCTCTCTTCTTATGTGGACCTTCTTTTTTTATCTGACATGCTAATATTTTCAGGTAATAGTTTGTTTGGTTTGGGAATCTTTATGTCTGTTTCAAGTGCCTGCACATTTCTGCTCTGAACCAGTTTGTCTTCACTGTCAAGTTTAAACTCCAAATGGCAAGGTGACTTTGCTTAGGTAAAAGTCATCATGGGGAAAGGGAAATGGGGTTGGGAGACGTTGCTAAAGCCCCTATAAGCTGGTAATATGAACCACGTGGTTAATGGTGACTGGATACAGTGCTAAGAGGCAGAGAATTAGAGAGGGCTTCACACACACACACACACACACACACACACGAGATGAACTGTTTCTAGCCTAGCAAGATAAGGAAGCCAGAGTTGGGTGGGAAGTACATTTTAGCAGAGGGATATAAGTGGATGTATGGCCTTGGGAAAAAGGCCTTATTCAGGTGAGACCCATGCTGTGCTAGAACTTTTCTATGATGATTTAATTCAGATGTGACCCTCTTGCAATTGTATAACTATTTAAAAAAGAATTAAGTGAGTTGCCAGTGGAGGTAATGCGCTTTAATATGCACTTGTTTTTGCCCCCTTTTAAAAAATTTTATTGAAGTGTAGTTGATTTACAATCTTGTGTTAATTTCTGCTGTACAGCGAAGGAACTATGTTTAATATTCTATAATGTGCACTTTTGAAGCCTAGCAGATTGCACATTCTAGGTGGATAGCCTGGAACCAGCAGACAACTGTCAGAGTTAAGGGTGAAGGATGGTGTCAGAGAAGGATCAGTGCATTTCTAACATCAAATGTCAGCCATTATGTCTCTTTAGCCATCTCTCTTTTCGTTTTTTTTTTTACTGCTTTATTGAGATATAATTGACATAGAATAAACCGGGCAAATTTAAAATGTACAATTTGAAAAGTTTATATATATTTATGCAGGTATATATTTGTGAAATATATATGTATGTATATATTTGTGAAAGCATTACATGTCCATCATCCTAAAGTTTTCTTCTGCCCTCTCATAATCCCTACCTTCCATCGCCTCCTGCCCCACTAACAGACAGGGAACCACTGATCCTTTTGTCACTACATGATAGCTTGCATTTTCTATAATTTTATATAAGTGGGATCATACAGTATGTATTCTTTGTTTTTGCCTGGCTTCTTTCACACACTTATTACTTAGTTATTTTAAGATTTATCCACGCTGTTGTAGGTAGTAATCATTCATTTTCTTTCATTGCTGAGAAGTATTCCATTGTATGGCTATGCCACAGTTTATTGATTCACTAACTGTTGGGTTGTTTCTGTAATGTGGCTATTGTGAATGAAGCTGCTATGAACATTTGAGTGCTAGTCTTTGTGTGTGCATATGCTTACATTTCTCTTGGATGAATTTCTAGGAGTAGAACAATAGGTAGATAGATGTTTAACTTTTTAAGAAATTGCAAAATTCTTTGTCAAAGGTATTTTACCTTTTACATTCCCAGTAGAGATGTATGAAGGTCCCTGTTTCTCCACATCCTTGTCAACATTTGTTACTGTCTTACTTATGGCCATTCTAGTAAATGTGAAATAGTATCTTAGATCTGCATTTCCCATTGACTACCGATGTTGAACATCTTTTCATGTGCTTTATTTTTATCTGTATATTTTTATGAAGTGTTTGTTGAAATTTTTTCCCATTTTAATGGAGTTGTTTGCTTTTTTATTGTAAAATTTGAGTTTTCTATTCCAAATACAAGTTTTATTATATATGTACATTGTGAATATTTTCTCCCCATCTACAATTTGTTTTTTCATTTTAGTAACAGTGTCTTTTGAAGGCCAGAAGTTTTAAAAAATTTGCTAAAGTAAGTCCAAAGTGTCACATTTTTCTTTAAAGATTTTGCTTTTAATGTTATTAATATAACTAAGAAACCATTACTTAACCCAAGGTCACAAAATATTCTCCTATGTTTTCTTCTAGAAGTTGCATAGTTTTATGTTTTACGTTTAGGTCTATGATCCATTTTGAGTTAACTTTTGTATATAGAACAAGGTTTTGATCAAGGTTCATTTTTTGCATATAGTGTCCTTTCAGCACTGTTTGTTAAGAAATCTATCCTTTCTCCATGAAATTGCCTTGATACTTTTACTGAAATCAATTGACCATGTATTTGTTGTTCAGTCATTAAGTCCTGTCCGACTCTGTGACCCCATGAACTGTAGCACACCAGGCTTCCCTGTCCTTCACCATCTCCTGGAGTTTGCTCAAATTCATGTCCATTGAGTCAGTGATGGCATCCAACCATCTCATCCTCTGTTGCCCCCTTCTCCTCCTGCCCTCAGTCTTTCCCAGCATCAGGGTCTTTTCCAGTGAGTCAGCTCTTTGCATCAGGTGGCCAAAGTATTGGAGCTTCAGCTTCAGCATCAGTCCTTCCAGTGAATACTCAGGGTTGGTTTCCCTTATGATTGACTGGTTTGATCTCCTTGCTGTTCAAGGGACTCTCAAGAGTCTTCTTCAGCACCACAGTTCAAAAGCATCAATTCTTCAGTGCTCAACCTTATTTATGGTCCAACTCTTACACCTGTACATGACTACTGGAAAAAACCCGGTTTTGACTAGATGGACCTTTGTTGGCAAAGGGATGTCTCTGCTTTTCAACATGCTGTCTAGGTTTGTCATAGCTTTACTTCCAAGAAGCAAGTGTCTTTTAATTTCATGGCCATAGTCATTGTCCATAGTGATTTTGGAGCCCAAGAAAATAGTCTGTCACTGTTTCCACTTTTTCCATGGATATGTGACTGTATATCTGATTTTTCTATTCTATTCCATTGATCTTTGTGTCTGTCTTTGAGCCAATACTCTACTATTAATATCTTGATTACTATAGTTTTGTAAGTCTTGAGATAACGTAGTACAAATTCTCCAATTTCATTCTTCTTATTCAAAATTATTTGGCTGTTCTAGGTTCTTTGCATTTCCATATACATTTTAGATTCCAATTGTCAATACAGATAAAAAGTCTGCTGGGATTTGAATGGGATTGTACTGAAGTTTATATATTAATTTGGGGAGAATTGATATTTTTAACAATATTGAGTCTTCTGATCCATAACATGGTATATCTCTTCATTTATTTAGGTCCGTGGTTCTCAAACAGGGACAGTTATGCCTCATAAAGGACATTTGACAGTGTCTGGACACATTTTTGATTATCCTAACTGCAGCAAAGGTGATTCTGGCATTTAGTAAATAGAAGTCAGGAATACTGGTTAACATCCTACATTGCACAGAGCAGTTCTAACAGTAAAGAACTATATGGCCTAAAACATCAATAATTAGTGAGGCTGTGAAATCCTCATTAAGTTCTTCTTTAATTTCTCTCAGCAATGTTTTATGTTTTTACTATATAGAATTTACACATCTTATGAGACATTTATCCTTGAATTCTTCATATTTGTAATTCTTTTATAAATGATAATGTCTTTAAAATTTCAATTTATGATTGTTTTTGCTAGTTTATATTGATTTTTAATAATTTTATTTGTTTATTCATTTTTGCCTGTGCTGAGTCTTCATTGCTGCATGGGCTTTTTCTCTAGTTGTGGGAGCAGTGGTTGCTCTCTAGTTGCGGTACATAGGCTTCTCATTGAGTTGGCTTCTCTTGTTGCAGAGCACAGGCTCTAGGGCTCTCGGGCTTCAGTAGCTGTGGCATGTGGGCTCAGTGGTTGCAGCTCCTGGGCTCAGTAATTCCAGCTCCTGAGCTCTAGAGCACCGGCTCAATTGCTGTGGCGCATGGGCTTATTTGCTCCATGGCATATGGAATCTTCCTGGACCAGGGATCAAACCCGTGTCTCCTGCATTGGCAGGCAGAGGCAGATTCTTACCACTGAGCCATCAGGGAAGCCCTATATTGATTTTTGTATACTGATCTTAAATCCTGTAGCTTTGCTAAATTCATTGTTTAGTTATAGTAGATTTTTTTGGTAGATTCTGTAGAATTTTATACATAAAACTTATGTCATCCACACAAAGAGAGGAAGAGGAAAGGAGGGAGAGAAAGAGTTTTATTTCTTTCTTTCCAATCTCTATGTCTTTTATATATTTATTTATTTTGCCTTATTGCACCAGCTAGCACCTCTAGCACAAAGTTGAATTGAAATAGTAAAAGCAAACATACTTTGCCTTGTTCCTGATCTTAAGAAGAAGTATAATGTCACCTATAAGTTTTTCATAGGCACTTTTCATCAGATTGAGGAAGTCCCCTTCCATTCATAATTTTCTGAGAGTTTTCACTAGGAATGGATGTTTGATTTACATATGAATGAGATGCTATGTAATGTTTCTTTTTTATTTTTGATTAATATGATAAATTACATTGATTCTTTTAAGAATGTTAAAATTAACATTGAGATCCTGGAATAAATGCCACTATGTCATGATATATTATCCTTTCTATATTGTTGGATTAGAGCTGCTAAAATTTTGTTAAGAATTTTTGCATCTATATTCAGGGGGGATGTTGGTTTGTATTCTTCACGTTGTCTGGATTTCATATAAGAATAATTTTTTCCTCATAAAATGAGTTTGGAAGTAGTCCTTCTTCTTCAATTTTTGGGGGAGAGTTTGTGTAGAGCTGGCGTTATTTCTTCCTTAAATGTTTTATGAACTTCTAAGGAAAATTATTAGCATAATGTCTTCAAGCTTCATCTGTGTGGTAGCAGCATGTGTCAGAACTCTGTTCTTTTTTAAGGCTGAACAATATACCATTATATGCATGTATCATATTCTGTTTATCCATTGATTTGCTGATGGACATCTGGGTTGTTCCATATTTGGCCATTTTGGCTATTCCACATTTGCTATGTTGGCCTTCCCAAATTCCTAGTTTTACTTCAACTTAGGGAGATGACTAGGCTCTGCCTTGATTCCCTCTCTTATCATTGCCAACTATAAACTTTCTCTAAGAAGTAAACTAGGGCACTTGTGTGCTTCACTTCTTTGGTTTATCTTTTCTGGGATCACTATCTGTGTTGCCTAATATCCAGTGTCTGAAAATCTTTCTTTCATATATTTTGTCCAGGTTTTCAGTTATTCCCATCAGACTTGTGTGGTAATAAATATGTGCACTGTTACTTCATGCTGTTTGGAAGTAAAATTGTCTTTCTAGTTATCTTTTAAATTGCATTTTTCAGCCCTGGTTACACATTGGAATTATCTAGGGAGGTTTAAAAAAAACTGAGGTACAGGCTCCACTCTAGACCAATTAAATCAGACTCCTTCGGACTGAGGTCCTAACCTCATGTACAAAAGCACTCATGTACAGCAAGTTTAGAGAACCACTGAATTAAGCAAATAAAAAATAAATTGTGTTCTGTCACTCCAACCAAGACAAAAGGTGGTTGGGTTTTTGTTTTTGTTAAGCAGTGTGGAGCTGTAGAATGTTTTAAAGCAGGACATGGATGTTTGTAGATCTTTGTTTTCGAACTGTAAGTGTGGTGGCTGTATGGGAGGGGAGGTGAAGTGGGCTGACTGAAAAGACGGGATAACGAAGAAGCTGTTACGAATGGTTTGGGGTCTGAGGTTATGAGCTCTGAACTTAGTGGTAGTAGGAACAGTGAAGAAGGGATAAATTTGAGAATTTCTGAGGTAGGATTGATGGCACTTGTTAATCAATGAAGTATGGGAAATGAAGAAGAGAAAGGAAACAAAGAATTACTCTTAAATTTCTAGGTCAACTATGGAATGATTACTAATGTCAGGTACTGAGGGATAATGTGGTATGAAAAGTAGATATCAGGGAAATGAATTGCTTTCATGTGGGACATCCAGAAGGAGATGCCTTACAGAACTGTCTCCTGACCACTAAATTTTTCTGAAGCATAAAAGAGAAAAAACATTTAAGAGTATATCTTTTGAGTGTGTTGTATGATTTTGAACAGATGTTCAAACAGATGTATCTTTCTGCTTTTATCTGATTTAGGTTAATATTAAAATCTATTTGCGTTTCCTAAGCATATATTAGTTTACATGAGAGTAAAGTTGATATCTCCTAGGTGACAAGATATCACATCAAGGATTGTTGCAGACATTTGTTTCTCTTTTTCTTTCTTTTTTTTTTTTTTTGGCTCTTTTATTTTTTGGTGGGGAGATGTTGATTCACTCCCCCTTTACTTGGACAGTAACCCTCCATTTCCTTTGGAGAATTACCTCTTCTTTGCTATTGCTTTATTAAAGTTTTGATGGAACATTCTGCCCTCTTCTAGATAGAGGAGGGTAATGATACCCACAGTAGTACAACCTAACTCTCTACATTAACATCGTGTCTTCATGGAGCAAGACAAGAGTGGAAAAAATGGTTGGGACCAATGGGTTCTTACTGCTTCCCCTACTTCTGTCCCTTCTGAACCTGTTTTTTTTTTTTTAGTTTCAACTGTTCTGTTGATTCTCTAGGTCTCCCCTTTCAGTATTGTCTTTTTAGAAACTGAATTTAGCCAAATTTAGTTCATTCATCTTTTAAAAAATTATATTCAATGTCAGGCATAATTCTAGATGCTAGAATAGAATGAAGAATAAGATTATCTGATAAAGGCTCTACCCTCACAAGCTTAAGTTTAATGAAGCTGATTCAGGACTGGTGAGGAGATAGTAAACAAGTAAATAAATATACAAATAAAGTGATTTAAAAGATAAATAAAATTAAGCCATTGGCTAGAAAGGAACTGAGGCAGATGTTGTTGTTTAGTTGCTAAGTTGTGTCCAACTCTTTGTGATCCCTGGACCGTAACCCACCAGGCTCCTCTGTCCCTGGGATTTTGCAGGCAAGAACACTGGAGTCACTATTTCCTTCTCTAGAGGATCTCTCTAACTCAGGGATCGAACTTGGCGGGCAGATTCTTTACCACTGAGCCACCAGAGAAGCTCCAAGAAGCAGACAATGGGAGAACTGCAATTGTAAAACTCCTAAGGTAGAAATAACTTGTTATGCTTGAGCAACACAAAGAAGACCAGGGCAGCTGGAACATGTTAAACAAAAAGGAAAATGGCAAGACGATAAGGGAGAAGAAGTGGGCTGGGTTAGGTACATGAGACCTTGTAGGCCATAATAAGAAGTTGATTTTATTCTAAGGACACTGGGAAACCAGGAAGCAGGAGCATTATATGATCTGGAAAACGTTTTAAAATATCGCTCTGCTATTGCAATACAGACTTTAGGAGTGAAAGAGTGCTCCTAACAGTAGAAGCAGGAAGGGAGCTCTGAAAACTATTCTAGTAAATGGTATAGATAT
>NW_011492850.1:241397-265204 GCF_000754665.1 Bison bison bison | reverse complement strand
TAGATATAAGAAAATGGTGATTTAAATCTCGGTAGCAGCAGTGGAGCTGATAAGAAGTGAACAGACAGGGTTCTTCAGGAGTCTCCTGAAAGTGGCAGCCTTCCTCATGATGAAACTTGAAGGAGAATGTAGGTCTGGGACTTCTGGCAGACACCTTGCTAAACTTTTCAGACACTGAGAAGAAAGCTAGCACAGAAAGCAATTGAGAGGAGGGGAGGGAAAACCCCTTATTGGAGTCTCTGTATTAAGCTGTATTTGAAACCTCTGGTCGAGGTTTTTGCCAAACCTCAGTTGAAGTTTCCCACCCCCCATCAGCATGAGGGTGGTGGTGGTTAGGTGAGGGGACAAAAGGATGGTGGTCATGCCCTCGGAGGAGACGCTTTGTTGTTGTTCAGTTGCTCAGTCGTATCCGACTCTTTGCTACCGCGTGGACTGCAGCACCCCAGGCTCCCCCATCCATCACCATCTCCTGGAGCTTGCTCAAACTCATGTCCATTGAGTTGGTGATGCCATCCAACTATCTCATCCTCTGTTGTCCCTTTCTCTTCCTGTCTTCAATCTTTCCCAGCATCAGGGTCTTTTCTAATGAGTCAGCTCTTTGCAGCAGGTGGCCAGAGTATTGGAGCTTCAGCTTCAGCATCAGTTCTTCGTGATGCTTCATAAATATTCTGGATTGATTTCCATTAGGATTGACTGGTTTGATCTCCTTGCATTCCAAGGGACTCTCAAGGGTCTTCTCCAACACCACAGTTCAAAAGCATCAATTCTTTGATGCTCAGCTTTCTTTAAAGTCAACTCTCACATCCATACATGACTACTGGGAAAACCATAGTTTTGACTATACAGACCTTTGTCAACAAAGTAATGTCTCTGCTTTTTAATATGTTGTCTAGGTTTGTCATAGCTTTTCTTCCAAGGAGTAAGAGTCTTTTAATTTCACGGCTGCAGTCACCATCTGCAGTGATTTTGGAGCCGAAGAAAATACCTTGTATAATATTAAAAAATCCCTTCCCAGAAGGTTGCATATGTTAACCAGTTCTTGGTGGAAGGGTGTAGCAGGCAGGGAAATGGTTGCCTCAGGATACTACAACCTCTTCTAGTTACTTGCTCTCTCAGTCTTGTTTGCCAGAGCAACCTCATAAGTATAGGGTTTGTACTTGATCTCAAATGGGTTCCAAACAGCATCCTGTGATTTAGATGTTTGATCACTGATGTCTATGGCAGCAGCATTATCATTGTTTCATTACTACATGTGTAATTTTGTTATTAATAATATTTGTTGGGTACTGGCTACGTACCAGCATTATACATATCTTAAGCAACATATAATCATAATCTCATTTAATCCTCACTACAATTCTGTGAGAAAGATGCTATTATTATCCCTGCTCTTTTTTAGAAAGGTTAAATATTTGACAAGATCACACAGTTAAAAAATGGTAGTGGTGGTGCTCAATTGGCAGGTGCTAAATTTTTTTTTGTTCATCTTGTATGCTTTAAAATCTCCTTCCTTTTAATGATCCTTGATCTGCTTTTCCTTAAAAAAAAAAATCAACGCAAACAAAAGCAACAGAAAGCCTTTGGTAGAGCTTAGACAAACATGGTTCCGTCTCCAAATTAGCATAACAAGTGTGAAGTGTCATCTGTTTTAAAATAATAACCTGCATTACTAAAATCTGACCTTGCAAGGATTTGCTTTCAGTTCAAATGGCAAAATGCTTGCAGGTCAACACAGAGAAACGAATGACCTGTTTACAACAAAACACCATACCTAGACATGAGCTAGAGTCTATCAAAAAGCATCAGATAGCTTCATATTCAGGTTAATAAAATTGGGTGAATTGCACATTTCAAAAGAGAATCTGGGACACTGGGCAAATAACAAAGACTTCGAGCAAACTGGGCTCACTGCCCAGAGCAGTGGGCACATGTGTTCACATAATGGGGGGCTTTTGTCCACCGTGTGTGTGCTCATGCACACCCACATTCAATCATGCAACATTTGCTCAGAGAAAGTAGAGCCAATAACAGAAATGCTAACATGAACAAGTGACCTCAGTGTACAGACAGAAGCAGTGCCATATTTTGGCATCCTTTTAGTCTCCACAGTATTCCAATCCACACCTTTTTGCCTCATTGCTGTGTAAATCTTGACTTTGAAATCACTAACTAAATATTGAATATAAAATGTACAGATTTATTGTTGTCTCAATAAGAAGAGTTGTCACATATTTTCTAAAAGAAGAAAAGAGTCTGCTTAGACAGTGTATTCTATAGAATACACAAAATATATGATCCTACAAAAGAACTACTTACCATTTCCTTCATTTTCGCCATAAATCTCCTTTCCAGTTGTATAGCCTTAAATAAGGGCTCTAAATTCTTTGTCCTTCCTCACTGTAAGAAGAATAATAGCTTCTTTGTGAATGAAAGGGCTGGATCTCTAACTCTGCAGCATGACCTAGGATTGAGGGAAGGTTCAGGACTATGTGTATCAGTTACGTATTGATGCATAGACAACCACTCCAAAACTTAGGATCTGTGATGGTTAATTTTATGTGTCAACTTGACTGGATCACAAGGTGCCCAGATGTTGGGCTAAACATTATTTCTGGGTGAGTCTGTGAGGGTGTTTTTGGATATAATCGGTATTTGAAATCAGTAGACTGAGTAAAGCAGATTGCCTCCCCCACAATGTGGGTGGGCACCATCCCATCCACTGAGAACCTAAACAGAACAAAAAGATGGAGGAAGGGGGAATTTTCTCTCTCTCTCTCTCTCTGCCTGACTACTGAGCAGAGTCCCTAGGCCTGGGACTTACACAGTGGGCCCTCTAACTCTCAGAACACCACTATCAGATTTCTTGGGTTTCCAGCTTCCAGACAGCAGATACTGGGATTTCTCAGCCTCTGTAATAATGTGAGCCAAACATTTATAAGAAATCTCTTTATAATACCAAGAGTGTGATTACCAAGGATTATTGGGGGCCCTCTTGGAGATTGCCTACCACAGTCTGCATCTCTTACCTGAACTTCTGGAAATTGGAGGAACAACAGGGTTTATACCTTCCATTCCTTCTTTCTGGAATGAGACTGTTACAAATGAAGCACAAAAAAGTCAAGGAGAAGTGTAGCCAGAGTTGAGGCTGAAGACTATACCAAGCTATGTATGTCATGTTAAAGATTTTTGACTGTATCCTCAGAACAAGAAAAACCTCGGACTTGGCTCACACAGTCAGCTCTCCCAGCACCCCTGGCAGATATTGCTGGCAATGACTGGTTCTGTCTCTGCCTTCCCTAAAAGAAAATCAGACACAGAGTCTGGCCCTAGGTGAAGGGACTGTTGAGAACCTGATAAATGGTTCACTTCTCCAGGCTGTTTCAGAGCTAGGCAGGCTGTATGAAGGACATGTACATGCCTGGTGCCGACAGAAGGCCTAGAAGGAAACATAAATTTTGAAGCAGGTCAGGTGTAAGATCACTCATAGGGGAATGTTGGTGACTGTGAAAACCTGGACCTTTTATGTCCCAGCTAATGGCCCACAAGGGATTAATACATTGTAAGGCTGATTCTGTAAGATAGGTTCTGCCAGCAGGGGGCGCCTGCAGGTGCTTTACACTGTTGCTCCATCAGGTCTGGTACTCATGGGTGAGCAGCTCTTGCCAAAGGAGTTGTTGAATCACAAAGTTGTGTCCGAGTCTTTGTAATTGAATGGATTGCAGAACGCCGGTCTTCCCTGTCCTTCACTATCCTCCAGAGTTTGATGAAGTGTCCTAAAGCAGCTGGAATTCACTGTAGCCTTTATGAGGATGTCACATGGCTACTTTGATTTCCGGAGCCAACAGCACTTCATGTGACAGGAAGACTAAAGGTGAGGCAGGTTTGGCTTCTGAGTTGAGTGGACAGGTACCTCAAACTGAGGCCTGGCGCTCAAGGTTTTCTAAAAGCATAGGTTCTTGAAAATTCCATTCTGGTTAAATTAGCAGCAACTAATGAGGTAAACTGTTCTTTTTTTCCCCTCTTCCAACAGCTCCCTTTCTCATCTGTTCTGCCATTTCCCTGATGCCCTATAAAACAGAAAAGTTCCATTGAGCCTTGAAATTATTTGGCAAGGTGGTTGCAAGAGCTGGCCTTGGCTCATATAATCGCTTTTGCCCTGTGGTGTCTTAGAGGTCCCACCCGATGTCTGGCAGTTCATTAATGCACAGAGAGATACTGCCAACAGGGTCAGCAGAACACAGCACTAGAGAGTATAAGTTTAGCTCTTGTCACACCATCTGGGATGAACCACAGGGAACCAAGTGAAGCACTCACTCCCAGGATCATGCAAATGTGGGAGTAGATCCTGTCTTTATTTAAGATTTTGACATCTTATTCATTATGGATTTTTTGTGATAATTTGGTTTTTTAAAATATTGTCCTTAAATATTGCATTTGTCGTGATTGCTGAGCTCTGGTCATCTTTTAAAATTTGCACCACAGGTGAGTACCCCTCCCCTCACCTTAAGTCCAGCCCTGAATACCTTCACAGTTTTAAATCAAAAGCTTGAACCAGTTAATCAGTCCATCAGCACCAGGACCTTCTGGCCTTGATTTCTCCCTTCCCCTAAGTCTTGAGAACACAATGAAGCCAACAAATAGAGAATACAATAATTCTTTTCTTTGTATCACAACTTTTGATTTAGAGTCCGCTAGCAATTTAGGTCACTGGTTCATTTCCAGCTAGAAGGACTTGGTGTGATCTTTGCTTCCCTCGTGGCTCAGATAGTAAAGAATATGCCTGCAATGTAGGAGACCCAGCTTCAATCCCTGGGTTGGGGAGATCCTCTGGTGAAAAGAATGGCTGCCTACTCCAGTATTCTTGCCTGGAGAATTCCATGGACAGGAGTGGGCTACAGTCCATGGGGTCACAAAGACTCAGACACAACTGAGTGCCTAACACACAGTATTTCTATACCTAATGGTATATCACAGGCCTAGCCTAAAAAATGGGAAATACTTTTGTTATTTAAAGATTATTTTCATTGAAAGGAATAATAGTGGTTAGTATTGAGTGTGCTTCTTGTTTTACTAAACTGATATGATCTAGAATGCAATTAACTTAAAAAATTTTTTGTATTGGGGTACAGCCATTTAACAAACAATGTTGTGATAGTTTCGAGTGAACAGCGAAGGGACTCAGCTATATATATAAGTGTATCCATTCCCCCTCAGGCTCCCTCCCATCCAGGCTGCCACAGAGCATTAAGCAAAGTTCCATGTGCTGTACAGTAGGTCCTTGTTGGTCATCCATTTACAATATAGCAGTGTGTGCATGTCCATTCCAAACTCCCAAACTGTCTCTTTCCCTAGTCCTCACACCCCCAACCATAAGTTCCTTCTGTACGTCTGTGCATCTGTTTCTGTTTTGTTAAGTAAGTTCATTTGTGTTACTTCTTTTTAGAGTCCACATATGAAGGATGTCATACGATATTTCTTCTTGTCTCTGACATACTTCACTCAGTAAGACACTGTCTCGGTCCATCCGTGTGGCAGAGAGTGGTTTTATTTCATTCTTTCTAAGGACTGAATAATATTCCACTGTCTGTATGTACCACATCTTCTTTATGCATTCTTCTGTCAATGGACATTTAGGTTGCTTCTCAGTTATTGTAAACAACGCTGCAATGAACATTGGGGTACATGGATCCTTTCAGATTATGCTTTTCTCTGGATATATGCCCAGGAATGGGATTGCAGGGTCATATGATAGCTCTATTTTTAGTTTTTAAGAAACCTTCATACTGTTCTCCATAGTGGCCATACCAATTTACGTTCCCACCAACAGGGTAGGAGGGTTCCCTTCTTTCCACACTCTCTCCAGCATTTATTATTTGTGAATTTTTTGGATGATAGCCATTTGGCAGGTGTGATATCTCATTGTAGTTTTGATTTACATTTCTCTAATAATTTGTGGTGTTGAGCATCTTTTCATGTGCCTAATGGTCATCTGTATGTCTTCCTTGGAGCAATGTCTATTTTGATCTTCTGCCCATTTTTTGATTGGGTTGTTTGTTTCGATGCTGTTAAGTGTCATGAGCTGTTTGAAAATTGTGGAGACTAATCCCTTGTTGGTCACATCGTTTGCAAATATTTTTTCCCAGTCTGTGGGTTGTCTTTTCATTTTTATTGTTTCCTTTGCTATGCAAAAGCTTATGGGTTTAAGTGTTGTTTAGTTTTGCTTTTATTTCCTAGAATGGGATTAACTTTTACAGCCACTCTACTTATTTGAACTTTGTAAGGATGAAGGACTGTGGAGGTATGCTCATTTTATGTCTAGGATTGCCAGATATTTGATGTTGAACTTCACAGCTCAGTATCTTGGCTTCTTAAATGCTAAGATGAAAATTAAAACAAAAGTGCATACACAAATGAGGGATTTTTCTCATTAAAATTTTTTTCTTGATTGTATGAGGCTTTCTGAGGCTTTATCTCAATATTTTTGAACCCTTGCCAGCTGGAAGAAAGGACAAACAGCTGGTCTAAATTGCCAAGAAATTGACTTCCGTAGTTCTAAGTGTAGAAGAGGGAATTTGTCTTTGTTGTATATTTCGCCTTTGTCCTGGGAGTGATGTTTTGATGAGTCCTCTTGGTTGTGCAAATTTGAACCAAATAGCTATCAGGGAGAGCTCCTGATTTTAATTAAGTAACTCAAGGCAAATATGTCAATCAGATTCTGTTTAATGGTGACAAAAGTTGACCTGGGAGAGGTGGAATATTCTTTTACATAGTAACAGCGATAATAAGTTTAGTTATTCTTAGGATATGCATGCAGAGAAGGCAACGGCGTCCCACTCCAGTACTCTTGCCTGGCAAATCCCATGGACGAAGGAGCCTGGTGGGCTGCAGTCCATGGGGTCGCTAAGATTCGGACACGACTAAGCGACTTCACTTTCACTTTTCACTTTCATGCATTGGAGAAGGAAATGGCAACCCACTCCAGTGTTCTTGGCTGGAGAATCCCAGGGACGGGGGAGCCTGCTGGGCTGCCGTCTATGGGGTCGCACAGAGTCGGACACGACTGAAGCGACTTAGCAGCAGCAGCAGCAGCAGCAGGATATACATGACTTCCCAGGTGGCTCAGTGGCAAAAGAATCCACCTGCCAAGCAGGAGACACAGGTTCAATGCCTGCGTCAAGAAGATCCCCTGGAAATGGAAATGGCAACCTACTCCAATATTCTTGCCTGGGAAATCCCATGGACAGAGGGGCCTGGTGGGCCACAGCCCATGGGGTTGCAGAGGTGGAATGGGACTGAGCAATTAAACAGCAGCAATACGAGATACACGCTGAAATATTAGGGATGAAGAGTCTGCATCTTTCATATGTCTCATCAGTAACTGTGTTGCAGGGGAGAGAGAGAAAAACAAATGTGGTAAATGTTAACAATTGGTGAATCTGGTGAAGGATTTATATCACTTCATTGTACTATTTTTGCAACTTTGCCATATGTTCAAGTTTTTAAAAAATTTTCTCAAAATGGAAAGTTTTAAAAACTGATTCATGTTGTAGATAAATGTTTATACACATATATGAAAATGTATATATACATATATATGAAACATAACAGGGCTTCCTTGGTGGTTCAGATGGTAAAGAATTTGTCCCCTGGAAAAGGGAATGGCTATCCACTCCAGTATTCTTGCCTGGAGAATTCCATGGATAGAGGAGCCTGGCAGGCTATAGTCCATAGGGTCGCAAAGAGTTGGACACGACTGAGCTACTAACACTAATACTTAGCTGTAGTAGCAACATGAAACATAGGCTTCCCAAGTGGCTCAGTGGGTAAAGAATCCGCCTGCAATCTGGGAGACCCAGGAGACACGGGTTTGATTCCTGAGTTGTCAAAATCCCTTGGAGGAGGCATGGCAACATACTCCAGTGTTCTTGCCTGAAGAATCCCATGGATGAGGAGCAGGCTACAGTCCATAGGGTTGCAAAGAGTTGGACACGATTGAAATGCCATATGTTTAAAATTTTTAAAAATTTTCTCAAAATAGAAAGTTTTAAAAGCTGATTCATGTTGTAGATAAATATGTATACACATATATGAAAATATATATATATGTGTGTGTGAAACATAACATATATGTTTGTTATATATGTTATGGGATTGTTAGTGTCTGCCAGAATTTTAAAGCCAGAGAAATCCACCTTGGTCACTTGGGGGACAAGCTAGTAGATGGCGTGATATGAGAAACAAGAACAGGGACCATAGCTGTTTGGCGGCCTTGTCCTTAGCAATATGCTTTCTAATTCAGAATCCAATCTGAGCTCTAAACCAGAATCATCACTGCCTTTAGTTATAACCTCCATGGATTTTTTAAGCAGCCTAGGTTGCCTGATACATGCTCCTTGGCCTTGGACTGGAGCTCCTTGTCCCATCCTGGTAAATGATCAGGTTTTAGTGATGGTGCAGTTGTCATGAATGCCTTGAAAACTATTTGATTAATTTATTCCTCTATTGTTTCTGGTTCCAGAAATTTATTAACTCTCACATCAGTCCCTTCCATTTTTAAGGCCCAATATCTACGTTCAAAGCAAAGCAAAGTACCCAGTTAATTCCTACAAGTCTTTCTTCAGTGTTCCAACCCCCTTTTTCCTAGAAATTTATGTACCACATTTCTTGTATGATTCCCCTTCCTCCAACATGGGATACACATAAATAGTGGGTGTTGAAAGGATAAGGGGGATTGTATAATTAAATTACCACCAGCTGTCTGAAGGCTTGGTCATACTTTCTTTCCTTGAGGTTTTTGTTACAGCTGACAGACAAAGCTAACTAGTGAAGTGTGAATAAACACACACACACACACACACACACACACACACGGAGTCCTCAAGACAAGGGAAGAAGGTCTGAGATAAAGGGAGGAATGTAAGACAGAGGAAATAACCACTTTTGTCCTTAGAACTCCAACCAGGAAGTGAGGGAACCAGGTCTTTCAACTTCCTTGCCAGTGTCTTGGTCTCCTATGATGAATCAGAGAGCTGAGAAGTGGAAAATCTGGGTCACTGGCCTAGCCCTAGAGACCAATTTGGAGTAAGAACTGAAACTAAAATTCACAACTTTATACAGGGTTGGAATCCTGCCCAGTATGCAAACATTAATAAAAGAATAGCTATGATTTATTGAATGCTTAAAATGTGCTGTACAATGAATTATACACTTTTCATGTGTTATTTCATTTTGTTCTCACCATTACCCTACTAGGTAGTCATATTATCATTAACCTTAGTCTACAAATGAGGAAATCAAAGCACACAGTTTAAGTAACTTGTCAGCATCACAAAGCTGGAAATCGATGGGGCTGATAAGAGCCCAAGTCTGCCTTAGCCAGTGATGTCAGCACCACTGCACAGCTCTTCCAAATGAGTGGGACCCTAGGCAGTCATTCTTGGGCTTCCCTTATGGCTCAGCTGGTAAAGAATCTGCCTGCAATGTGGGAGACCTGGGTTCGATCCCTGAGTTGGGAAGAGCCCCTGGAGAAGGGAAAGGCTACTCACTCCAGTATTCTGGCCTGGAGAATTCCATGGACTGTATAGTCCATGGGGTTGCAAAGAGTCAGACACAACTAAGCGACTTTCACTTTCACTAGGCAGTCATTCAGAGGAGACTGGGGACGTTTCTCCTTCTACTAGTGAAACTTTGAATTTTTTAAGTAAATAAAAAGGCATTTTAAAGTAATGCCTTTTGTAATATATGACAAAGCTTTTTATTACTAGCATCCTTCAGGACCCTACTCAGGCACTACCTTTTTCATGAAACTTTCTCTAATCAGATTTAATTAATCAGTCACTCATTTGTGTTCTTCTTTGTACCTTTATCATAGCACTTACACAGTTTGATTTGTATTGTGATATGATGAATGCCTGCCTCACTTTCCACACTGCTGCTGCTGCTAAGTCGCTTCAGTTGTGTCCGACTCTGTGCGACCCCATAGATGGCAGCCCACCAGGCTCCACCGTCCCTGAGATTCTCCAGGCAAGAACACTGGAGTGGGTTGCCATTTCCTTCTCCAATGCACTAAAGTGAAAAGTGAAAGTGAAGCCGCTCAGTCGTGTTCGACTCTTAGTGACCCCATGGACTGTAGCCTAGCAGGCTCCTCCGTCCATGGAATTTTCCAGGCAAGAGTACTGGAGTGGGGTGCCATCGCCTTCTCCGCACTAGATTTTTAAAATTAATTTTTATTGGACTATAGTTACTTTACAATGTTGTCTTGGTTTATACTGTAAAGCAAAGTGAATCAGCTATGTGTGTATACATATTTCCCCTCCCTTTTAAGCTTCCTTCCCATTCAGGTCACCACAGGGCATTAAGTAGAGTTCCCTGTACTTTACAGTATGTTTGCATTAGTTATCTATTTTATACATATTATCAATAATGTACATGTGTCAACCCTAGTCTCCCAGTTCCTCCCACCACCACCCCCCGCTTCCCGCCTTGGTATCCATACATTTGTTCTCTATGTCTGTGTCTATATTTTTGCTTTGCAAATAGGATCATCTATACCAATGGCTCAGTGGGTAAAGAATCTGTGCTAATGCAGGAGATCAGGGTTCGATCCCTGGGTTGGGAAGATCCCTTGGAGTAAGAAATGGCAACCCACTCCAGTATTCTTGCCTGGAAAATTCCATGGACAGAGGAGCCTGGTGGGTTATAGTTTATGAGGTTGCAGAGTCAGACATGACTGAGCACACATACCATTTTTCTAAATTCCACTATATGCATTAATATATGATATTTGTTTTTCTCTTTCTGACTTACTTCACTCTGTATAACACTCTTTAGGTCCATCCACATCTTTACAAATGACCCAGTTTGTTCTTTTTTGTGGTTGAGTAATATTCCATTGTATAGATGTATCCGATCTTCTTTATCCATTCATCTGCTGATGGACTTTTAGGTTGCTTCCATGTCATGCCTATTGTAAATAGTGCTGCTATGAACATTGGGATGCACATGTCTTTTGTTCTGGGAATATGCCCAGTAGTCCTACACTAGATTTTAAACATGAAGTACACAGCCTAGCACATGCTCCTGTAGGCACTGAACTAATGTTGAACTGCATGAACTAAGGCAGCCAAATTGTCCTTGAGTTTTATTAACCAAATACATTTATTTGGTGTCATGAGCTTAGCTACCTTTGAACTCCCACTTTTTCATCTAGGAAATGAAATATTTTTTAAAGGCCCCTTCCTCATCACAAATATTTCTACTTATCTCAAGGGGTATCTCCCAATCTCTCATAAACTGCTCCTGGTTCTGCCCTCTTGCTCTGAGGCACAGCTGCCACTTTGCTTCCTATGTATGGTCCTAGGTCACACATCTCCTCCAGCCTCTGCCCCATTCCAGCTACTGGAGGGCAGATCTTTCAATTCGTGTACGCATAACCTTTTCTCTCCAGGTTACTTGCATGGCCCGGGGAAGCAGGCACATCCATCCAAGTCTCAATTCTGCCAATTAGTTTCCCCTGCTGCACTAATAATACAGATAACAGATTTGCATTTATGAACTCTGTTGGACAGTTTTCACCACATAAAGCTCCAGTTTTATTATATCTGGGAACCTGTTTTTCTTACTAGCCCATCATTCAGTTTCTTTAAGGCTTCATTTCCTCACTTATAAAAGAAGGTTGCTTTACTGGGACGTCAATACTGCTTGGTTTCTTTTCCTTGCACTTGTCACCATCTGGCATGTTGTAGTTATTTCTTGTTTATTGTCTGCCTATCCCATAGACTGTAAACTCCATGAAAACAGGGTCTTTGCTGGTTATTTTTTTTAACTGCTCTGTCTCTAATATATATTAATATAATAATTTTGCCTGACATGTAACAGTCCTCAGTATTTTTGAGTGAATGAATGAGATAATATATCAGAATTATTGTGTACATTTTAAGGGATTCTTCCAGTTGTCTACTTCTACATAATGATGTACTTCAAAACAGTGGCTCAACACTATTTTATTATATCTTGTGATTTTGTGGGTCAGGAATTTGGACAGGTCTCAGCTGAGCAATTTGTCTGCATCATGTGATATTCACTGGGTCACTCAGTAGTATTAAGCTGAAGGCTGCTCTGGAATTCCCAAAGCAACTACACTCACATCTGGCACAGAATCCACATGAGACCTAGTGCCTGCATGCAGACTGATGGGTAATATTTCACAAGGGTCTCAGGGCCTGTCCTCAGTGTCTCTCCAGAAAAGTAATCACACTTCTTTCATGGCAACTCAGAATATCAAGGGCTTCCCAGGTGGCGCTAGTGCCAAGGCAGGAGATGTAAGAGAGCAAGATTTGATCCCTGGGTTGGGAAGACCACCTACAGAAGGAAATGGCACCCCACTCCAGTATTCTTGCCTGGAGAATCCATGGACCGAGGAACCTAGTGGTCCACAGGGTCAAAAAGAGTCGGATACAACTGAAGCGACTTAGCACGCAGGTAGAAGCTGATGCAACCTCAGAATTTATGACCTCACACCACATTCTATGGGTCAAGAAAGTCACTAAACCCAAATCTCCCAAAGGAATTAGTGAAGAATTTTCAACCATCTTTAATTGACCATATTCTTCCACCTTTTGACCATAAGCTTTACTACACGCATTGCTCACTTCATCCCAAAGTCCTACAAGTTTCATAACTTTTCCTGTGGTGATTCGGAAGTCCAGAATCTCTTCATCTAAGTCAAGTTCAGGTGAAGAAGAGGCTTCTGGGTTACAGCTCCTTGAAGTCTGATTCCTCTTGATCTGAAGATTTCTTGGTGTCCTCTGGGCTTTTCATTCTGCTCTTTGAGTCATTCTTCCTTTTTCATAAGAAACAGTCCTTTTTTTGCAATTGAGTAACTTTTTTTTTCTAATTTTTTTTAAAACTTTTTATTTTGTATTGGAGTACAGTTGATTAACAATGTTGCATTAGTTTTAGGTGTTCCACAAGGTGATTCAGTTATATGTATTCCTGTATCTCCTCATTTTCAAATTCTTTTCCCATTTTTATAAAAATGCTCCAGAAAGTAAGCATAGAGGGAACATGCTGCTGCTGCTGCTAAGTTGCTTCAGTCGTGTCCGATGCTGTGCGACCCTGTAGATGGCAGCCCACCAGGCTCCTCTGTAGCTGGGATTCTCCAGGCAAGAATACTGGAGTGGGTTGCCATTTCCTTCTCCAATGCATGCATGCATGCTAAGTCACTTCAGTCGTGTCCAACTCTGTGCGACCCTATGGACAGCAGCCCTCCAGGCTCCTCTGTCCACAGGATTCTCCAGGCAAGAATACTGGAGTCGGTTGCCATTTCCTTCTCCCTACAGGGAACATACCTCAACATGATAAAGGCCATATATGACACACTTAGAGCTAACATCATACTCAGTGGTGAAAAGCTAAAAGCATTTCCTCTGAGATCAGGAACAAGACAAGGATGTCCACTCTGGCCCATTTTATGCAGTTGGGTAACTTAGCCTGCTTCCTCTCAGCAGCCAGTTGAAGGTCCAGAGGTATCTTTTCCTGCTGTATTGTCTTAATCCCTTTCAGTACATGCTGATACAATTGGCTTAAAAACTTTGAGGTCATCTTTTCTACTAATTTAAAATTAACTATTCTAGACAAAAGACACGCTGCTTTTTATTCTGAAACAGTCTTCTCTTCCTTGGGCTGCCTGAGAGGCTGCTATAGGATCAGTATCAGTATCAGTTCAGTCGCTCAGTCGGGTCTGACTCTGAGACCACATGGACTGCCGCACGGCAGGCTTTCCTGTCCATCACTAACTCCCGGAGCTTGCTCAAACTCATGTCCTCTGAGTCTGTAATGCCATCCAACCATCTCATTCTCTGTTGTCCCCTTCTCCTGCCTTCAATCTTTCTCAGCATCAGGGTCTTTTCTAATGAGCCACTTCTTCATGTCAGGCGGCCAAAGAATTGGAGTTTCAGCTTCAGCATCAGTCCTGCCAATGAATATTCAGGAATGATTTCCTTTAGGATGACTGGTATGATCTCCTTGCAGTCCAGGGGACTCTCAAGAGTCCTCTCCAACACCACAGTTCAAAAGCATTAATTCTTCGGCACTCAGCTTTCTTTATGGTCCAACTCTCACATCCATACATGACTACTGGAAAAACCATAGCTTTGACTAGACAGACTTTTGTTGGCAGAGTAATGTCTCTACTTTTTAATATGCTATCTAGGTTTGTCATAGCTTTTCTTCCAAGAAACAAGCATCTTTTAATTTCATGGCTGCAGTCACCATCTGCAGTGATTTTGGAGCCTAAGAAAATAAAGTCTCTCACTGTTTTCATTATTTCCCCATCTATTTACCATGAAGTGATGGGACGGGATGCCATAATCTTCATTTTTTGAATGTTGAGTTTTAAGCCAGCTTTTTCACTCTCCTCTTTCACTTTTATCAAGAGACTCTTTAGTGTCTGCCATAAGAGTGGTATCATCTGCATATCTGAGATTATTGATATTTCTCCCAGCAGTCTTGATTCCAGCTTGTGGTTCATCCAGCCTGGCATTTCACATGATGCATATAAGTTAAATAAGCAGGGTGACAATATATAGTCTTGACGTACTCCTTTCCCAATTTGGGACATGGTCCATTGTTCCATGTCTGGTTCTAACTGTTGCTTTTTGACCTGCATACAAATTTCTCAGGAGGCAAGAAAAGTGGTTTGGCATTTCCATCTCTTGAAGAATTTTCCAGTTTGTTGTGATCCACACAGTCAAAGGCTTTGGCATAGTCAATAAAGCAGAAGTAAATGTTTTTCTGGAATTCTCTTGCTTTTTCTGTGATCCAGCACATGTTGGCAATTTGATCTCTGGTTCCTCTACCTTTTCTAAATCTAGCTTGAACATCTGGAGGTTCTCGGTTCACATACTGTTGAAATCTTGCTTGGAGAATTCTGAGCATTACTTTGCTAGCATGTGAGATGAATGCAATTGTGCAGTAGTTTGAACATTCTTTGGCATTGCCTTTCTTTGGAATTGGAGTGAAAACTGACCTTTTCCAGTCCTGTGGCCACTGCTGAGTTTTCCAGATCTGCTGGCATACTGAGTGTAGCACTTTAAAGCATCTACTTTTAGGATTTGAAATAGCTCAACTAGAATTCCCATCACCTCCACTAGCTTGGTTTGCAGTGATGCTTCCTAAGGCGCATTTGACTTCACATTCCAGGATGTCTGGCTCTAGGTGAGTGATCACACCATGGTGGTTACCTTGATCACTAAAATCTTTTTGTATAATTCTTCTGTGTATTCTTGCCACTCTTCTTAATATCTTCTGCTTCTATGGTTAGTTCCATACCATTTCTGTCCTTTATCAAGCCCATCTTTGCATGAAATGTTCCCTTGGTATCTCTAATTTTCTTGAAGAGATCTCTAGTCTTTCCCATTCTATTGTTTTCCTCTATTTCTTTGCACTGATCACTGAAAAAGGCTTTCTTATCTCTCCTTGCTATTCTTTGGAACCCTGCATTCAGATGGGTATATCTTTCCTTTCCTCCTTTGCCTTTCACTTCTCTTCTTTTCTCAGTTACTTGGAAGGCCTCCTCAGACAATCGTTTTGCCTTTTTGCATTACTTTTTCTTGGGGATGGTCTTGATCACTGCCTCCTGTACAATATCACTATAGGATAATGTGCTATAGGATAATGGGCCCTAAACGTTTTAGAAGCTCTTTTGTCTAGTGGAAAGACACAAGCTTAAGCTTCATACAGGTCTTTTTGTTTGACTGAAATGGTGTATGAGGCACTATCTTAAATCTTCTTGAGGTCTTAACTATGTCGTGTGTCTAATACTTAAATCCTGGATTTGATTTTTTGTTTGTTCTTTTGCCCTGAAACTGCTTCCTGTTTTGAAAGCTTTTGCTGTCTGGAGAAAATGAAGAGGAGAGCAGTTTGACTTTTGACTAGCAAACCCTGACTATATTTCTTCTAAATTCTGCTTAAAAACTGAATGGTTCTTCTTTTTTTTTAAGCCCATCTTTTCTATCCATATTTTATCATATGTGATTAAAAGCAACCAGTTAGTATGTTTTCAATTCTGCCTAAAAATTTCCTCTGCCAGATCTTCCCATTCATTAGGTAACATTTTCTGTTTTCCACATTCCCATGGGTAATGGTGTTGCTAAATTTCTGCCAGTACATAACATAGGTTATTTTTTTTTCAGTCTCCAATAGTATTTTCTTCACTGTCCTTCACAGACTCTTCAGCAGTCTCCTCAGTGTCCTTCCAGCTTCATTAATAGGTCTTTACAGCTTCTGTGGCATCCAAGTCCCAAATATACTGCCACTGGTTTTAAGTTTTTGTTACAGTTATACCTGGGAGAAGGAAATGGCACCCCACTCCAGTGTTCTTGCCTGGAGAATCCCAGGGACAGAGGAGTATGGTGGGCTGCCATCTGTGGGGTCACACAGAGTTGGACACGACTAAAGCGACTTAGCAGCAGCAGCAGCATAGCTATGCCCCACTTAAAGGTACCAAATATGGTACCACTATCTAATGCTACTTAGGAAACTATTCCAAAACCTATGGCTCAACAAAAAACACTTTATTATGTCTCAGGGTTTTGCGTGTGTGCATGTTGAGTCGCTTCAATTATGTCCAGCTCTGTGACTCTATGGACTGTAGCCCGCCAGGCTCCTCTGTCCATGAGATTCTCCAGGCAAGAATATTAGAGTGGGTTGCCTTTTCCTACTCCAGGGGATCTTCCTGACCCAGGGATCGAACCCTCTTTCCTATGTCTCTTGCACTGGCAGTTGAGTTCTTTACCACTAGTGCCACCAGGGAAGCCCCATCTCATGGTTTTAGGGATCATTAATTCTAGCATGACTCAGCAGGGTAAATCTATTCTGTATAACCACAGCTGGAGTTGCTTGATTATTCCAGCTGGTGGCTGAACTGATCTGGAAGGTCCCAGACTGCTTTGCTCACATGCCAGATACCTTGATGGTTCTAGATGGTGGGCTCAACTAGGCCCCTCTCTTTGTCTCTTCACATAGTCTTGGGCCTTCTCCACATGGTTTCTCTAGCATGGGAGTTTCTTATCTGGCAGCTCAGGGCTTCAAAAGTAAGTGCCTTCAAAGTCTAGTATGAAACTGCAAGGCTTTTTTTGAATTAGCCCCAGAAGGCCTAGAACATCTTTTATATTATATTCTATAGTCAGTTAGATCTAAGATTAAAAAAAAAAGGCAAGAAGAATTAGATTCCATCTCTCAATGGAAGAAGAAGGAAAGAATTTGTGGTGGTCTTTGCCACAGACACTCTATCCTTGCCTGCAGAATGATTGCTTTCTGAGAAGGACATTTTTTTTAAATTAATTTTATTGGAGTATAGTTGCTTTGGAGAAGGAAATGGCAACCCACTCCAGTATTCTTGCCTGGAGAATCCCGTGGACAGAGGAGGCTGGTGGGCTGCTGTCCTTGGGGTCACACAGAGTCAGACATGACTGAAGCGACTTAGCCTGCATGCATGCATTGGAGAAGGAAATGGCAACCCACTCCAGTATTCTTGCCTGGAGAATCCCGTGGACAGAGGAACCTGGTGGGCTGCTGTCTATGGGGTCACACAGAGCTGGACACGACTGAAGCAACTTAGCAGCAGCAGCATAATTTCTTTATAACTACAGTTGTGTGAGTTTCTACTGTACAGCAGAATGAATCAGCCATATACATACATATATCCCTTCCCTTTTGGACATTTTAAATCCAAGGTTAGAGAGGTGGACATGGAGCCGTGAGGGACAAAGGAGACGTCTATTTATTAACTACATCAGCCGAGTCAACTGCAGTGGTCAGTGAAGTGACAGGTGTGGCAGACGTATCGTCCTCCTATCTAAGTCTCAGTGAATGTTAGGGGTCAAAATTAGGGAAACAGCGTACATGGTGAGAGGCTAAGCATGATGCTTTGGAGCTAAACTGGTTTCAAATCTTAGCTTTATATACTGAGACAATATTTACCTCCCTATGTCCTATATTAATTACTTACAAAACAAATAACTAGAGCTTACCTCATTACATTGTTGTGGGGATGAAAGGAGTCAGTACATATTATACCTTTAGAAGAGAATATGGCAAAAAACATATTAGACATGGTTATTTTATTGCCTTATAGTTCATGAAGCAATCCATCAAGGTGGGGAGAAGGAAGGGAAAGGAAATTAAAAAACTAAATAAATGGAAGGTAAACATACCATTGGAGTATTTGGAACTGATGATGAAGACAGGCTCAGTGGGTAAAGAATCTGCCTGCAGTGCAGAAACCACAGGAGACTTGGTTTTGATCCCTGGGTTTGGAAGATCCCCTGAAGTAGGAAATAGCAACCCAATCCAGTATTCCTGCCTGGAAAATTCCATGGACAGAGGAGCCTGGGAGGTTACAGTCCATGGGGTCGCAAAGAGTCAGACACAGCTGAGTACACACACGTGAAGACAGACACTTTCTATTTTTTGTCCATTATCATCAATTCAAATATTTCCTGAAGCACCATCAGTTGACCAGTTCAGAAGCAGTGTACTCAGGAAAGAATAATGTAACTGGTTTAATTTATCAATATTATCTATCCAGATTGAGTTCTAATCTAGAAAAATGAGAGAGATATGCAGGGAGGAAGATATGTGACTTTCTACCATAATGATCCATGGAATCTATAGTCTTCTGCCTATCTTATAATGAATTAAAAAATAAAATGAAATTCTTAAAAAAAGCTGTCAGGATAGGCCATGTTATTCTGTAGTAATAAATAACCCCTAGAATGTCCTTAGAGATCTGGTGGTTAAGAATCTTCCTTGCAATACAGGGGATGCAGGTTCCATTCTTAGTCAGGGAACTAAAATTCCACATCCTGGGGAGCAACTAAGCCCGTGCTGCAACTGCTGAAGCCCATGAAGCCTAGGGAGCCCACGTGCTGCAACTAAGACCTGGGGCAACCAAATAAATAAATAATTGATTAAAAAAACAATCTCAAAATCTCAGTAACTTAATACAGCAAAAGTGTATCTCTTGCTCATTCCACATGTTCAGTTTGGCCCAGCAGGAACACTGGACATTAGAGTCATTCAGAGACCCCAGCTGATAAAAGTTTCATCTTGATGAGCATTGTTCTACAAAGATCAGTACAACAGTGGAAATTGACAGTAACTGGTAGATTGTATTCTTGTTTCAGAATACTCACCCCTTCTGTACTCTGTGGGCAGAGTGCAATTTCCTGCATCATGACTCTGGACTTGGCCATGTGACTTACCTTGGAGAATTAAATATGGCAGAAGGGACAATGTATTTGTTCTGAGCAGAGACTTTAAGAGACATCACAGTCTCTGCCAACTCTCTTAACCCTCCTGTATACTACCATTAGAAGAATATTCCCCAGGTAGCCACTGCTTCTTCAGTAGGCATCCTGGAATGAGAGCTACATGGAGCAGAGTTGAATCCATGCCCAACCAGCCCATACCTGAACCACAGATCCTTGAGTGAAATTGGATGTTTGTTGTACAATGCTGAGATTTGGGAGCTCTTTGTTAAGCAGCATTGTTTCAGCACAAAGATGACTAATACAGTGATCAACACAGCAGGATTTCATGACTAGCTACTACAGATAATGGTTTGCAAGTAAACATATGAAATAGGAACTTGCTAGTATTCTAAGAAATATAAGGTAAAATGAGATGATATTAGTTATATACTATATAAATACAGATAGATATCTAAAAGGTCTTATAACTATTAAGTTATTACTTGAAAGTGAAAGTCGCTCTGTCAAGTCCAACTCTTTGTGACCCCATGGACTATACAGTGGACTATAATTCTCCAGGCCAGAAACTGGAGTGGGTAGTCTTTCCCTTCTCCAGGGGATCTTCCCAACCCAGGGATTGAACACAGGTCTCCTGCATTGCAGGTGGATTCTTTACCAGCTGAGCCACAAGGGAAGCCCAATAATACTGGAGTGGGTAGCCTATCCCTTCTCTAGCAGATCTTCCAGTCCCAGGAATTGAACCAGGATCTCCTGCAATGCAGGCGGATTCTTTACCGAGCTATCAGGGAAGCTCCTAGTTATTACTTATCTATTAGATAAGGGAAAAAATTAAAATGATAAATCCTAGTGCTCTTTAAACTGTGCAATATGATAAAATTAGAAGGTTCTTTTACTATACAATTTCTTTACCTTAAAAAGTTATACTAAGGAAGTAATTCAAAAGAATAAAATAATGAAGTAGGAAAAGTTCATTAAGGCATTGTTAATAAGAGTCTAATATTAGAAATAACATAACTATGCAGTAATAGAATATTATTAAGTAAACTATAGTTATATTGATATTATATAATCATTAGAATAATAAATATGAATATTCTGTAACAATATGGACAAATATCTAATAAATGAGAAAAGGGGGGATATAGCTAAGCTGTACATAATTGTAACTATACAAATGGTTATGTAATATTGAGTATATGGATAATAATGATAGGAAATATGGAGAAATTTAAACAGTTGTGCTGGAGAAGTGGATATATGGTTGAATATTTTCTTTTAAAACTTACGACAATACTTATGGCTGATTCATGTTGTAGTATGACAGAAATCAATGCAACATTGTAAAGCAATTATCATTCAATTAAAATAAAAATAAATAAAGTGAGAGGAAAAAATAAAATAAAAAGTTAGTTCTTTTAACAGTAAATTTAATTAAAAAAATTTCTTTTTTCAACAATATACTCTTGTAAGTGTAGGAGAGTCAACATTTGCATTAGATGACATATTTTTAAAAGATTGGAAAAAAGTTAAACAAACTTTAACATTGATTATCTCTTGGTATGATAGATGATTTAATTTCTATATACTTTACTGTATTTTTCAATTCTTTTACAATGAATGTTTTATGACCTTTGTAAAAGTTATTTTAAAAATGAGCATATATACCTATGACTGATTCATGTTGACATATGGCAGAAATCAACATAATATTGTAAAGCAATTATCCTCCAATTGTTTAGTCACTCAGTTGTGTCCGACTCTTTGTGATCCCATAGACTGTAACCCGCCAGGCTCCTCTGTCCATGGGGATTCTCCAGGCAAGAATATTGCCCTCCTCCAGAGGATCTTCCCAACCCAGGGATTGAACCCAGGTCTCCCCCATTGCAGGCAGATTCTTTACCACCTGAGCTTCTGGGGAAGCCCATCCTCTAATGAAAAATAAATAAATTTAAAAAAATAAAAATTTTAAAATGACTGAGCATATTTTCTAGCCTTGCGTCTGTGACACCCACAGTTTATCTAGCTAATGCTATAATTTCTTGAATATAGCACATGTCTGGCTGTAGACACAATTCCTCTCCAAACTCAGTAGCCCATAATTTGGTTTGAGACAAAACTAAATAAAGCACCAACTTCGGTATGGAAGATGGAACTCTAGCTCTCCCTGCCCACCTTTTTTTCTTTTTTGCCTTCAGAAGCATCAGGGGATTCTTTTTGAGAGAGGTGACCTGGTGAGCCTTGTCTCAGGTCAAACTGGACCTTAAAACATTTCCTGGAAACACTCAAAGCTCAGGAGCAGCATGGTCTTCAGTTCAGTTCAGTCACTCAGTCGTGTCTGACTCTTTGCGACCCCATGAATCGTAGCACGCCAGGCCTCCCTGTCCATCACCAACTCCCGGAGTTCACTCAAACTCACGTCCATCGAGTCGGTGATGCCATCCAGCCATCTCATCCTCTGTCGTCCCCTTCTCCTCCTGTCCCCAATCCCTCCCAGCATCAGAGTCTTTTCCAATGAGTCAACTCTTCGCATGAGGTGGCCAAAGTACTGGAGTTTCAGCTTTAGCATCATTCCTTCCAAAGAAATCCCAGCATGGTCTGAGGTACAAGCTATGTTGAGGTTGGTGGGCAGGTTTTTCAGATATTTCTTCTGAAATCTCAGATGTTACCCTGCCCTCCCAACCCTTAGTCTGTACTGATAATTAGGAGAATTAACTGATGAGGTGGGAGCAGGAATGATGGTTTGCCCCAAGAACACAGGCTCCCCAGAATCTCCCCAATACTCAGTCTCACCAATACTCATGCTTCCTAAGTTAAACTCTTAGGATACCTGAGAGGATTAATTTGTTCTAGAGAAGGTTTGTTGGTCTTTTCTTCAGTGGACATGTCTCAGGGGCCGCACCATATAGAAGACAGCCTGTATCAGAGCCTTACCAGAGACCTTGAGCCTCTTTGGTCTCAAATTTATCATCTGTGAAATGAATATAACTAAGTCAACCTTGCCACATGTGGGCACTATAAAGCTTTCTGCAAATTAAAAAAAGGTCAGTGGTAATGCTAATCACAGTGATTATGTCACTTAATAAAAAGGTTTTATTTTAGAGCTAAAAAGGAGCTTCGGGGCTGTACGCACTTTAATTATAGTATGTCTGATATGTCGAAACTCTGTTACTTAAATAGATGATACAGGGTCTCAGGCATTGGGATCGCCAAAGAGCCTTTTTCTATGATTTTAGAACAGTTAGAGGGAAGGTTTGGGTTCTGATGGCCACTGTCTTGGGCTTCCCTGGTGGCTCAGACAGCAAGGAATCTGTCTGCAATGCGGGATACCTGGGTTTGATCCCTGGCTTGGGAAGATCCCCTGGAGGAGGGCATGGCAACCCACTCCAGTGTTCTTGCCTGGAGAATCCCGTTGACAGAGGAGCCCGGCAGGCTGCAGTCCATGGGGTCGCAAAAAGTCAGACACGTTTGAGTGACTAAGCACGCATGAACGGCCACTGTCTTGAAGCTTTTCCGGGAAGTTCAGGGACCCACTGCCCTCTTGAAGCTAACAAAGCCCAGTAGCCTTTGTGCTTGGGAAATTGAAACCCAGGGAGATAGAATACCATAATATCAAGATGTCTGAGATGGAGGCAGCTAATAAGGCTGTAAGGTTTTGTAAGAATGCCTCCTTTCCCGAGTAAAGTTCCTGGTCCCCACATTAATGGTGACACTGACATATGAGATCTCTGGGAAAATAGCATCATGTCTTATAACCCTGTAAGGGCTGCATTTGCTTTCAGATTGCACCTAAAACGTTCCTAGACTCCAGCTCTGGCTGGGGGGTTACCTGTGGGTGGGGTAATGCAGGCACCCAAGAGGACTTCCTCTCCAGATTTTCCCATCAGTTGGTTGTTTTTCTCCAGAGCCCCTCGGTGGTTCAGGGAAGGGACAGAGGGCTTGGTGCGGAGTCCTCTAAGCCCTCTGCTCTTCTGCCAGCATCATCCAGGCAGGGAAGACGGAAGGGTGTGTTCAGGCCGCGGCGTGTAACCTGGGGCCGACTGGGCCCCAGCACACTGGCTGCGGGGAGCCCCGCCTCCCCTCGCGGTTGACAGCTCAGCTGGTGTCGAGCAACTCGTGCCAGCCAGTGGTGTCTCAGCCTGGAGTGTGTGCGCGCACCGCCGCGCTGCCCCTGGCCCCAGCTCCCCAAACAGCTCTGGGCGCCACTCGGCTCCTGTCGGCTTCCTACTGAGAACAGTCCCTCCCTTGTGCCCTAGCACGGTTAGCTAGAGGTTTGGCCACGTCAAATCGGGTTTTCTGAAGAAGCACGGAGCAGAGCTCTCTCTTCGCCGACACAGAAAGAGGGAGCTGGGGACGACAAGGTTCTTTGCGCTGGAGATTCGAGGGCCAGGCTTCTCATTTTCCCAGGCTGCTTCCACTCCCGGGTGAGGAGCGCCCCGCGAGTAAGGACAGCGCCTGGAAAATGGAGCAGGCGTGGACACGGTAGGTGAGCTGCGTCTTTCCCGCCGCTCTCTGGCTTTGGTGTCTTTCCACCCC
>NW_011492850.1:239880-241297 GCF_000754665.1 Bison bison bison | reverse complement strand
GCCCCCCACCCCGGCCCCATTACCCTTTTGGAGAGGTCGCCCCTCACCACTAGCGGCCTTTGAAGGCTTCTCTTTTCATCGCCTCCTCCTCCCTAATTCCCAGCCCACTTCTTCTAGTCTCCTGCACATCTGTCCATCTGTTCTCTGGTGTCTCGCTGCTTAAGGAATCTCCCTTCTACTTAGTTTCAATGTTAAAAATAACCAGTGAGGCTGCTGGAAGTTTTTGTGGAAGGGTTTCTCTGTCTTTTAATTGATCCACAGATCAGAGGGAATTCCCTCAGGTCTGTCTTTAGAGATACCTTTGATTTCAGATACCTTGAAAAATATCAGATTGCTTCTCAGCCTGCCACGTTTTCCTTCTCAACTTCACCCTCTACTAGTCTCACACCAGAGCTCATTTCCAGAGTCTCCAGTTGAAGCTGACTCTGTGGGAGAAAAGGAGGAGACCAGGGTGCCGGTTATTGCTTAGGCTTTGTCGAGGTCAGGGTGACAGTTGCTTTTAGGTCAGAAATTGGAGATACACTGTGGAATTGTGTTTCCCCCATGCCTCACTGCTTCCCCCCAATATACTTTCAAATGCAGCTCACTCTTGAGACAAAGAGTTCATTTTTGTTTTTCAGGGGAAGAGTGATGGAAAGGCTGTATTCAGAGATGTTTCCATAACAGATAGGTTGTCATCTCCAAGATTTAGCTTTGGAGCATTGGAGTGGAACTCAGATGTGTGTTATTGAGTTCTAATAGAGGGCAAATTGTACTAACACAGAAGGTAAATATGGTGCTTAACAGTACTTGTGAAATAGACCTGGGAGATTTTAGCCGGTTGTTCAACATGGGAGAACTGTATAACCTGAGCTTTGAAGAAAGGACACATTGAAGGTGAGAGTGTGTTGAGAAGTACACTATCCAGATTTACTTTTTTCTCTTTTCTGCTCTTCACAGGCCTCTCCTAGAGGCCAGAGTTCCATTTTGAGCATCACTGGATAACGGCAGTGCAATCAGGAGTCTTCAGGGGGCTGAGAACCACACTTGAGGGGTGACCAAAGACCTGGGGCTCTTTAGTCTGTGGGAGTAAAGACTTGGGGTGAGAGCTTCAGGGCTGCTGGCTATATTTAAAATTTTCCATGTACTTTCAAATGAGGCTCATTCAAGGATCAGAGATGAGGTCTGGAGACAAAGACTTCATTTTTGTTTTTCTGTGGAAGGATGGTGGAAATGCTGTATTGCTCCCTTAAAATATTTGAGGAGCAATTGGTGGTAGAGGGATTAGGCCGATTTGGAATCTCTTAGAACAGAACAACCAATGGGAGCAAGTTGTGAGGATGCAAGTTATAGCTTGGTACAAAGGAAAGGTTTTTTAACAAGTGACCTTCCTGGACATAAATAGGTTTCTTTTTTTTTTTTTTTTTTTTTTTTGGCC
>NW_011492850.1:238955-239780 GCF_000754665.1 Bison bison bison | reverse complement strand
GGTGTATTCTTTACTACCTGAGGGGTTCTACTTGGGGGTTCAAAGAATAAAAATTAACTATAAAGCTACCATTTGTATCAAGCTTGCATTTGTTAGCTTCTGTGTTAATCCCTTTGTGAACTTTATTTCACCTAATCGCTGTACCCCTGTGAGGTCTAAAGTAAATGTTATTTTTTATTTATTATTTAAAATTTAGGTTGCACTGGGTCTTTGTTGTGGCACGCCAGCTCTCTTGTTGTGGTGTGGGGGCTCCAGAGCACATGGGCTTAGTTGCCACATGGCATGTGGGATCTTAGTTCCCCACCCAGAGATTGAACCCACATCCCCTGCACTGGAGGGTGGATTCTTAACCACTGGACCACCAGGGAAGTCCCTTAAGTAAGTGTTAATATAGTCATTTTCAAGACAAGAAAATTGAACTTTAGATTAAAATCTTGGCCACACACAGCTGAGGAAGAAATACTGCCTTAGTTCAGTCACTCAGTCGTGTCCGAGTCTTTGCGACCCCATGAATCGCAGCACGCCAGGCCTCCCTGTCCATCACCAACTCCGGGAGTTCATCCAGACTCACATCCATCGAGTCAGTGATGCCATCCAGCCATCTCATCCTCTGTCGTCCCCTTCTCCTCCTGTCCCTAATCCCTCCCAGCATCAGAGTCTTTTCCAATGAGTCAACTCTTCGCATGAGGTGGCCAAAGTACTGGAGTTTCAGTTTTAGCATCATTCCTTCCAAAGAAATCCCAGGGCTGATCTCCTTCAGAATGGACTGGTTGGATCTCCTTGCAGTCCAAGGGACTCTCAAGAGTCTTCTCCAACACCACAGTT
>NW_011492850.1:237366-238855 GCF_000754665.1 Bison bison bison | reverse complement strand
GGAAAAAAAAGGTTTTTTTTTTTTTTTTTTTTTTTTTTTTGGGCCTTCACGGGGCCGGCAAGATCCCCCACCTGCAAGCCCCGCCGCGGCGGCACAAGACCCAGCTGGCCCCGCCCCCACTCTTCTCCATAAATAGGTTTCTAACCCTGGAATTATTCAAGCACAGACTTGGTGACCACTTGATGATAATGAGGGTGAATGTATTAGGGATTCTTGCCTCTATCAGTATTTTTCTCACTTAAAAAAAAAGTATTATTTATTATTTTTTTTGAACTTTTTCCACGTAGCCATTTCAGACAAATTCAGAAATGTCAGAAAAATCACAAATCATATGTTTATGATTTTTATGAGTCAATTTAATGAACTGAGTATACCCATGTAACAAGCACTAAGATCAAGAAAGGGAATATAACCAGCACCCCTGAAGCCCTTGTGACCCCCAGGATAACCATTATCCTAACTTTTAACACCATAGATAAGTTTTGCCTGCTTTTGAACTTCATGTAAGTGAAATTATCCACTGTGTACCCTTTTGTATCTGGCTTCTTTGACTCAATCTTATGTTGTACAGTTCTTCTGCATTGTGTGTAGTTGTAGTTCATTCACTTTTGCTTCTATGTAGGATTCTATTATGTGTTGATATATCAAATGTATTTGTCCATTCTGTTATTAATGAGCATTTGGGGCTACTATGAATATAGTGTTCCTACAAAGATTCCTGTATCTGTCTTTTGGTGAACATAAGTACACATTTCTGTTGAGTAAATATATGGAATTGCTAGGTAATAGGAAATGCATGTTCAGCTTTTGTAGATACTTCTGAACAATTTTCTAAAGTGATTATAAAGAGGATATTCAAAGATATGAGATACAGTGTAAAGGAGCTCCACGCCACTAGTCGTTAGAGAAATGCATATTGGAACCACAATGCCATACCACTATGCGCCTATCACAATCGCTGAAATGAAAGAGAAAACACCAAGCGTTGGTGAAGTAGAAGAGTCATTATGTTCACACTTCTTTTCTATTTCTACCCTCAATAAGAAATGTATTTACTCTGCAACCAAATACACACAATATATAACTGAATCAAATGTTTCATGTAACAATCCTTATCCTTACTGTGTGGTCTGTACTCTGATCTTTCCCAACCTATTCCTTTACTTTAAAAAAAACGCTTGTGTGACTCAGTTTATTTCACCACCTAATGGGTCACAGATGGAAAAATCCTGTAATCATATATCGTAACTGATGTCTCAGATACTTCCTAACTGGCAGCTAAGATCAGTTCATAAACATTTTAAATGTGAGCCAATACAGGCAAGGCACACTGTGCTGAATGCTGAGAGTAAACAAACGGATGAAAGACGGTTTCTGCCTTTGAGGTTTTGACTTTGTTGTCTATAATTCTAGAAGAGGCTAAAGCAGACATATGCATTGGCTGCTCTTGGAGCACAGTGATGGTGGTGGTGGGGGGAGGTTTGTTGCT
>NW_011492850.1:236565-236962 GCF_000754665.1 Bison bison bison | reverse complement strand
ACTTTCACTTTCATCAAGAGGCTTTTGAGTTCCTCTTCACTTTCTGCCATAAGGGTGGTGTCATCTGCATATCTGAGGTTATTGATATTTCTCCCGGCAATCTTGATTCCAGCTTGTGTTTCTTCCAGTCCAGCGTTTCTCATGATGTACTCTGCATATAAGTTAAATAAGCAGGGTGACAATATACAGCCTTGATGTACTCCTTTTCCTATTTGGAACCAGTCTGTTGTTCCATGTCCAGTTCTAACTGTTGGCTTCCTGACTTGCATACAAATTTCTCAAGAGGCAGGCCAGGTGGTCTGGTATTCCCATCTCTTTCAGAATTTTCCACAGTTTATTGTGATCCACACAGTCAAAGGCTTTGGCATAGTCAATAAAGCAGAAATAGATGTTTTTC
>NW_011492850.1:217736-235672 GCF_000754665.1 Bison bison bison | reverse complement strand
CATTGATCGCTGAAGGCTTTCTTATCTCTTCTTGCTATTCTTTGGAACTCTGCATTCAGATGCTTATATCTTTCCTTTTCTCCTTTGCTTTTCACTTCTCTTCTTTTCACAGCTATTTGTAAGGCCTCCCCAGACAGCCATTTTGCTTCCCTGCATTTCTTTTCCACGGGGATGGTCTTGATCCCTGTCTGCTGTACAATGTCAGGAACCTCAGTCCATAGTTCATCAGGCACTCTGTCTATCAGATCTAGGCCCTTAAATCTATTTCTCACTTCCACTGTATAATCATAAGGGATTTGATTTAGGTCATACCTGAATGGTCTAGTGGTTTTCCCTACTTTCTTCAATTTAAGTCTGAATTTGGCAATAAGGAGTTCATGATCTGAGCCACAGTCAGCTCTTGGTCTTGTTTTTGCTGACTGTATGGAGCTTCTCCATCTTTGGCTGCAAAGAATATAATCAATCTGATTTCGGTGTTGACCATCAGCCTGGAACTATCTAATTCCAAAGTCTGTTCTCTTAGTTGCTTCATTTGATTGAGTCTTGTAGGTGACTTGGTTTCTGAGTTGCTTTTGAAGCTGCTTACTTACCCTGACTATGATTAAGCTTATGTATAAGTTTAAGACTATGATTCTGTTCCCAAATTTCATTCTTGAAATTTCTGGAAATTCTCCTCACAGAGGGATTCTTCACATAAGCCTCCATATTCTTTATCTTGCTCAGTCTACCCATAAAGAACAGGGTGCTGAGTATTTGAGTTCTTAAATATCCCCTACTCCCAGCTGTATGTCATCTACCCTGTGCAAGTCAGTGGGAGTAATTTTTCCCCCAGGAATGTTGCCTGACTGCTGCCAGACTCTTTGGTTAAATCACTGGGAGAGAGCATGTTTGGTTCTGAAACAGCAAATTTCCGGTGAATACACTGGCTTTACAAAATGCTGTTTTGGGTCTTCCCTGGTGGTCCAGTGGATAAGACTCCATGTCTCCACTGAAGGGGGTGTGCGTTTAATTCCTTGGTCAGGGAAGATCCCCCAGACTGTGGCCAAAAACAAAAAAAAAAATGGTTTGGTCCCTAACCAAATTAATATCCATGAATCAGGAAAGGGTTGTCAGAGCCATACACTCATGGGGATGATGAGGAGGTGATGATAAAGGTAGTTTTGCTCACTTCATTGATCTAGAATCCATCAGGCAAACCACTTCTACTGCTCTAAATGTTTATGCACGCATGCTCAGTCATTTAGTCGTGTCTGACTCTTTTCAACCCTAAGAACTGTCGCCCACCAGTTTCTTCTGTCCATGAGATTCTCCAGGCAAGAATACTGGAGTAGGTTGCCATTTCCTCCTCCAGGGGATCTTCCCAATCCAGGGATCAAACCCTAACCCAGGGATCAAGCCCACATCTCCTGCTTGGCAGAAGGATTCTTTACTACATGACCACCTAGGAAACCTGTCTAAATGTTTAGCATTCACCTGTCTGGACTAGCAGGCTTCCCTGGTGGCTCAGGTGTTAAGAATCTTCCTGCCATACAGGTGGTGTGGGTTTGATCCCTGAGTTGGGAAGATCTCCTAAAAGAGGAAATGGCAACCCACTCTGGGATTCTTGCCTGGGAAATCTCATGGACAGAGGAGCCTGGTGGACTACAGTTCATGGGGTCACAAAAGAGGAGGGCACGACTTAGCAACTAAACAGCAGTCTGGAATAGCATCTCCCTAGAGCAGTGGGGTGTGAATCCCTGTTTATAGTAGTTTCCTTTTGCTGCAGTGACAAATTACCGCAAATTTAGTGGCTTAGAACAGCACCAATTTATTATTTTGCAGTTCTGGAGGTCAGAAGTCTGAAAATTGGTCTTCTGGGCTAAAATCAAGGGGTCAGCAGGTCTGTGTTTCTCCTTGAAGCTCTTGGGAAGAATCCATTCCTTGCCTTTTTCCAGCCTAAAGAGGCTGTCCACATGGCTTGGTTCATGGTCCCTTCCCAGCAAAGGCATCACTCCAGCCTTTCTTCATCCCACCTCCTTTCATTATGACTCTCCTATATATCTCTCACAAGGACCCTTGTGATTACATTAGATGCAGTGGGGGTACTCTGGGATAGTCTTATCATCTCAAAATCGTTAATCACATCTGAAAGTGCCCTTTGCCACGAAAGTGGTATATTCACAGGTTCCAGAGATTAGGAATGCGGACTTCCTTGAGTCATTATTCAGCCTGCCACACTGTTAAATGCTGGAAAGAGCATTACTAATTTTCCTCCCCCTTTACATGGAAATGTTCTTGTTTCTAACATATGGGAAAGCTAAATAAAAGGCAAATCATATATGAACCTTAATCAACTTCCCTGAACAAATAACTCAAGAAAAAGAGAACTTGAACTATTTAGGGGCCACCTTTAAGATTTCCCAGGTGGCGCTAGTGGTAAAGAACCCGCCTGCCAGTGCAGGAGATGCAAAAGATATAGGTTCCATCCCTGGGTCAGGAAGTTCCCCTGGAGGAGGACATGGCAATACACTCCAGTATTCTTGTCTGGAGAATCCCATGGACAGAGGAGCCTGGTAAGCTATAGTCCATGGGGTCGCAAAGAGTCGGACACAGCTGAGCAATTTTCTCTTCACTTAAGATTGAAGGTTAGGAAAGGAAATTAGCAAAGTAATTCATCTGTTTTGGTTTGTTTTCTATTACCCTGTAATTTAATTTAATAAAATGCAAGCATTAATTGTTTTTGCCCGTTGTGGCTGTGAACATTTAAAGAAGGGAAGTAATATCCAAGAAATTCAGTAGGAATTCAGTCTCAAAATTTTTTAAGTTTTTTATTTTACTTCTCCCCTCGCACACGATTAAAGTGTAGCCTTCAAGTAAGATAACATGCCCATTTATTATAGTTATATTGCATTTAAAAGCTACCCATTGAAAGCTTATTTGCAATTATTCTTATCAGTATTTACTCTCAGCCTAAAGGAAACAGGAACATTTATTTATCTTGAATTTGTGGTGAGTTAACAGAGAGTCCTATTTGCTAATGCAGTTATAACCAGAGATGGCATTCGCCCCATTTTATGGATGTGGCAGCTGAAGCTAGAAAGGTTAAGTAAGCCCTGGAGCATGAAGCTCTGGTTGGTTCTGGTACCTTCGCTTGTAGTGGTGCTGCTGCTTTGCATGTAACACTTTTTATTAGGAAAATACTCCTTTCCATAATTCTATAATTGAAACATTTTTGGATGTTGGATTTCCTAATTAACATACTGTACTTCTAGCAATTAATTTTCTGCATTTGGGGAAGGAAAATCTCTGCCTTTGCAACTCTGATCTGCTTTTAAATAGACCATATTTGGATTTGGGCTTGAGAAATTTATCAGTGCTTTCATCCCCACTTTCTTATTTCCCGCATATTAGACTCCCTCCTTCTTCTTGTAGCTTATAGGCTAAGGCTGGATTTAAAATACCAGAAGAAGATCTTCCCTGCTGATCCAGTGGCTAAGGCTCTGCACTCCCAGTGCAGGTGGCCTGGGTTCAATCCCTGGTCGGTGAACTAGATCCCACATGCTGCAACTGAGTTTTCAAGAGCTACAACTAAAAATCCTGTACGCCACAATGAAGATCAAAGGTGCTGCAACTAAAACCCGGCATGGCCAAATTAAGAAATTTAAAAAAATATATCAGAAAACTGGGAAGTGATTGTTTCTGCATCTGAAAGGAAAAGTTGGCTGACCCTCATCACAGTGCCCTCTCCACTCTGGGCAGCTCAGGGGTGGTTCATCCAAGGCTATATGGAGTATCCGTCCATTCAGTGGTTACACTGGGACCCTGCTCTTATTGAAATGGGCAGTGAAATTGAAGTTTTATTCTATAAATAAAATTCCAAACTGGGCTCAGAACATTCCACAAGTTGTCTCTGGCAAAAATTCAAATGGTGTTTAAAGTTAGAAGAAAGTCCAGAATAAAAGGAGATGTCATGGTGACCCAAGGTAGCTCTATCCAATTCTATTTTAAAACATTCAGAAGCACTGAGCACTTGTTTTCTTCTGTCTCAGGACATCTTCTGAGTTCTGTGATCATCAAGACAAGCATGATCTGAATTTTCCTTTTTTTCTCATGGCTGAGGCATTTTACTAGTCACAGACTATTTTAACAATAAGAACAACTTGTATTTTCATAGCAATTTAATAGTGTCTAATAAACTTTCTCTTAATTTGTGTCATTATCTCTAGTCCTTTTCTGCTTATTCTATTCTGCAAAAACTTATTTCTTCCTTTGCTTCTCTAGGGTCAGTTAGAAAAAAGGTAACCTGCTCCTGGCCAAGAGTATTTATTTATCCTGGCCAAAGTAGAAGGGGTGTAAAGAAGAAATAACTGCTGACATAGAGAATGCATTGACTGACAAAGAAAATTAAATTGAGTAATCTCTAGCACTTCATTCAAGAATATATTTATTTTCCATTTCATAATATGGAATACTATTATTCATAATGTGGAATAGCCTGTCATGTTGTATTATATTAATAATATTTTATTTAATCATTACCCTATACTGAGTCCTTTAGATGTCCAGTTTTTAACTATTATAAATAATACTTGATAAACAACTAGGTGCTTAAAGCATTTCCTTCCATCAGATTATTTTTGAATGACAGATGCTTAGAAGTAGAATAATCAAATGTTATTAGACTAGAATATGTCAAACACTTCTAGTTCTTGGAAATACATTGCAAACTTCTTGGGGTTTAAGCTCATATTACTCATGTTAATATGAAGATTATTTCATTCAGTTTAAATATCTTTTTCAAGATCTGAGTTTCTGTATTCAGAAGGGAAAGTGGAGACACACTGACATAAAGTGGCATACTCTAGGATAATCCCAGGTGAATCAGTAGCAGTGTTCCCAACTCGTATCCCTCTCTAGAGTAAACTGTTTCCCTGTCACTATTAATCTCTGTTACCATCTTGAAGTGTTTCCCGAAATGGTAATAAACAAAATTTTAGTATAATAAAGTAAAAGTGGGTATAAATTACATCAAAATTATGCATACATATTAGGATGTCTGTTGCAAGGAGAGAAAAAATAGATACTGTATTTGGTTATGGGATTATTGTTAATACCTCTTACGTGCTGCTTTAAAGCTAAGTCAATATAAGTTTTTATAGCAGAAAGAAATTTACATTTATTCTACCAAATGACAACATGTAAAGTTTGAAACTGAGTTAGTTTTAGAAAAGGTTCTTCTGTGCGTTACTTATAGATTTCCAGATGATTGGTGCCTTGGGGCAGCATCATTGCCAGCAGACCTAGGGAGCTGGTGTCTCTCTACTCATCCTGAGCTAAAATTATTATGAGTGGGCCTTAATATACCAGTTGTTCCCACCCACAAACCTGGCCTTGCCTTTGCTAGGATATCTTTATTTATCCCTTGAGGTTATCTTCAGCATTACCTCCTTTGGGGATTATTTTTGGAACCTAGTTCTGGGTGTTCTCTGTAGCCAGAGCACACTATGCCTTCTTTATTATTGCATGTGGCTAATTGGTTTACATACTCTATGAGTTTATTGGAAGAAAGGACTGTCTTTTGTCTCTAAATCTTCAGTATCTTACAATACTTCTAACACATAGCAGATCCTCAGTTAAGAACTTTCTAGAGAACATTCCCTGCAAGGCTCATGTGAGTATCTTTTTGGTAGGTGTCTGCTGCTGCTGCTGCTAAGTCGCTTCAGTCGTGTCCGACTCTGTGCGACCCCAGAGATGGCAGCCCACCAGGCTCCCCCGTCCCTGGGATTCTCCAGGCAAGAATACTGAAGTGGGTTGCCATTTCCTTCTCCAAGGTGTCTACTAACCATTAATGTAGAATGAATACAGCAGGTTATCAAGTCTGGATGCCATTATTCATTCAAATGCTATTTATTCATTGTTTAAGAAATATATGCATCTGATTCCTGTTATGATCTAGACTTCTTAAATGCTGGATACATGATAGTGAATGATATAAAAACCCTGCCTTCAAGGTGCTGGCACTCTAGACAGGTCACGAAGCATGCATATATATTACTGTTGTAACTTGATCTCCTAGTTTCTTAACTCTAATTCACTTCAGGACACTATGAGCACATATGAGTACACACTGTAGCTCATCCTCACTCCAAATTCTCTATCCTTAGGGTCCTGAACTCTGAAAGTGTATTCCCTGACCACAGGGTCAAGTCCTCCATCTCCTCATCCTTTCTGAATATTCAGTTTACCTTATCACTTACTCCAGGTCCTTCGCTCCTTCTGCTCTTCATCTGCTCTTCATTCATCTCCCTACTGAGCCAAGACCTCAGAGTCAGCTATTTGAATCATTTGAATCATTCTCAGCACTGCTTTAGAATCTCATACCTCAGTTAATTTTATTATCCTCTGGGATTCTGTCAGCTTTGTTTTAGTACTTTAGAAAGCCATACTGAGAAGGAAGACTCTAGATTCATTCTTTCTAATTTTGGGCAGGTTAATGTGACATTCTTCTCCTCCTCTCACCAGCCTCCTCCCCTGATGCTTCCTTTTCCCCTAAAAATGCAGTCCTCAAAACCTCTGATTTCAATGTGTGTTAGTTGCTCAGTTGTGTCTGACTCTTTGCTACCCATGGACTGTAGCTCACCAGGCTGCTCTGTCTTGGGAATTCTCCAGGCAAGAATACTGGAGTGGGTAGCCATTTCCAGATCCAGGAGATCTTCCCAACTCAAGGATTGGACCCAGGTCTCTCACATGGTAGGCAGATTCTTTATCATCTGAGCCACCAGGGAAGCTTAATGAAACAAATAAAATCAAGGTGCAAAATTACATGTTCAGTATTATTTCTATTTTGTGAAATTCACATAGGCATATAAACTGAAGAACAGCTAAAAACAAATACATAAAAATCTTTATCAATGTTGCCTTTAAGTGGTAGCATTTTTAAATTTTTTCCTATGCATTTTTGTCCTTTCCAAAATTTCTGGAAAGAACACCTAATTCTTTAAAAATCACTAAAAACAGACATTATCAAGGAAGGAAAAGGTAAAAGGTTATGTGAATAAAAAGGTAGGTGAAAACAGAAAAAAAAAAAATCTATCTCTTCATGTTTGGTGAGGGCCTCAGGCTCCGCATTCCCCAGTGTCCTGTGAATAGAGGTTGTTAATGAAAACTGCTTTGCCAGGACCAAGGATAAAAAGCCAAGCTAAGTTTTAGAAGAGGGTAGAGAGACCATATGCTATCCCTGAGTGATATGGCTGAACTCAGAACAGATCATTTTCACATCTCTTTTGAAAGAGTGATATCAGTGTCTTGGCTGATTCAGGGAGGAGAATTTATTAGACATCTGCATGTCTAATAACTTCATAAGGCAAAGTGAGATAATTATTTGAACTACCCTTTATTAATACCTTTTCACAGTATTAAGAGGTTTCTCTGAACCTTGAGGAATAGCAGCATGAAAAATGTAAGTTCCTTTTAGAATAAAGATTCAGTGCAGAAGCAAAATAGCTCATAATACTCAAAGTTGTTGCTGGTGCATAGTGATGCTTGTAGCTCCTGGTAGTGATTGAGGACTTAGCACTTCAGAAAACGGTCTCCCAGAGTTCCCTTGGGCCACAGCCACTCTCAGTGAATAGATTCTGTTGAGTGAAGGGTGTAATTGCAGCCTGTACTGGAGAAAAGTGGATGTTACTGTGTCAATGCCAAGTCAGCTCACACTTAGTCAGCATGCAGAGGGAGATTCACAAGTGATGCTCTCTGTGTTCTGAGGGGCTTTGCCAATTAAGCTTTCCAGCTTGCCGAGGTTATAATGATAGGCCTTGAGATGAGAAAAAAATGATAATCTCACTGTATTTATTACACAGTGCTCCTGTGCTCTGCATCTGTGACTGCTACCCCATTTGCATTTGAATGTGTGTTTTTGCAATTCTGATGCCAAAGAGGGGATATTGGCAATATTTGGGGCAGAGAAGATATACTCAGTGTCTCTCTTGGCAAGAGGAAAAAAGATCTGAGACATCTCAGAGCTTGTTCCCTAATGGCCTTCCCAGTTTCGACTGTATCTGTTTCCATCACATCTTCTGCCTGTCAGTTTATTCCCTTTGTCTTTTAGGGACAATGCCAACTGTTGTCACAGAAAAGGATTCAGGGGAGTCATGACCATTTGGAGGACTGTGGGTAGAGATAGGGAAGTATAAAATAGTGGATGACTCACTTTTCAGGATAGAGCCTATGTAAAAAGTCACACTTGCCACTTCCTTTTTAGGATTTTAATCACTTGTCACATGGCATCTGATATACCAGGACGCAAACACTCCATTGTGAACCATGTGCGTATTGGGAATGAGTTGGTGTCCCAAAAAACAAATATGTGTCAGGATTTGAGTCTAACTCACTTCTCCTTCCCACAGCAGCACTGCCCACCCTTCCTCACATCTCACTGTCTCAGGGGTCATTTGTCTGGAATCAGGGCAGGTACAAAGGAGACTCCTGGTAAATGTGTGAGTAGAAACAGGATATATTGGACATGTGAAGGTTGGAGTCAGATATAGATTTTAAGTTCAGTGTTACCATCAACTAGCTGGATGATCTTGGGCAAATTACATCCCCCTCCAGGCCTCTTGTTTCCTTACCTGTAAAATAGGGGTAGCAGGACCTACTGGATTATGGGAGAATTGAATGAGATAATTCCTGGAAAGAATCAGTCAATCAATAAATGGCGGTGGCTTCATTGGTGGTGGGTGGTGGTGGTTGCTCACAATAAAAATAATGATCATTTAATTCAAGATTAGTGTTGAAGAAAATTCCAGTGTAAGAAAACATGTTGAACTATAAAGTTACACACAGGCAGTCTGGAGACTATTACCTATGGATGTCTTTGTTTCCAAGTTGGCACCACTTGTGAAGCCCTACCATTTAAAAATCCTCAGGGCTAGCGTCTTCCCTGGCTGTCCAGTGATTAAGACTCCACACTGCAATTCAGGGGCCTCTGATGAGATCCCTGGTCAGGGAACTAAGATTCCACATGCCAAGAAAGCAAGCCACAGTTCTCCTTGTCCTTCTGGACATTTTATATCTGCAAGGGTTGAATGTGGATATACGTTTAAAATATGAAAAAGAGATGTTTAAACATTAGAAACATTTATTTGAATCAGAATCTCTAAGTTCATGACAGATGAACTTTAAAAAATGTGGAATTAGAACAGGATATGTGTTTGGACCCCAATAAACAGTGAACTCTGGGAGTTGGTGATGGACAGGGAGGCCTGGCGGGCTGCGGTTCACGGGGTTGCAAAGAGTTGGACACGACTGAGCGACTGAACTGAGCTTAAACAGCCAACTTGCACAGTCTTCCTGTCATACGATATACCCTCCACTGTTTGAGATGATCACACTGAGCCCAATTCCTTACATAGTTCATCTTTTATCAAGGGCCTTAGTAGAAGAGCAGTGTAAATAAATCAGAATATGTTTATTAATATTTTAAAGAAGAATTAACATTCTAGGATAAAAATAGTAAAGAAAAAAAAAAGGAAGATATTCAATCATATTTTCTACCATCTTAAACCTTCAGCCTCTTCACTCTTCCAGATTCTCTGGTAGTCTGTAACTGTAGGCATTTTGACTACAATGTAAAAGTTAGTCCTAGTCCTTTCTTGCTGACCTATTTTATATGATCTTTGGGGAGTCTAAGTAGTTAGATGAAGCTATGGTGTTGCAGGAGGGGAGCACAAATGAAACAGTTTTTCCTTAGACAACCCTAATACTCCCTCCTGAAGGTTACAGTTTGAGAGGGGAAGGCTTGAGGAGGGGAAAGTTAAAAGGAACTTGGAAGGGGCCTAAGGAGCAGTTGATGTTGACTCAGGTTGAGGGGAGCAGAATTAAAGCCCTGCACACCCTCTTCAGTTTCCTACCTTGCGGTCTTTGTCATGTTTCCTTACATATTCATACCCATCCTTCAAGGCCCAAATTCAGTCTTCTGGGCTTTCTGTACATTTCCTAGACCCCCTCTCCCCATCAGAACAAAATTAATTACTATTTCATTTATGTTCTGAAATCTCTGTTATAAATCTCATTGTTGTAATAAGTATCTCTTTGAATCCTGTCTGCCACCCCTAGTAGACAGCTCTGAGCACCTTGATTTCAGGGCATTTCATTTTCATCGTGATATTTTTGGTGCTTGTTATACAAGTAACTTCTCAGTAAATGTTTATGAAAAGGAATGAAAAACTCTAAAAATAGCAAGCAAGGCCCAGTTTTTTGCTCTAAATACTGGTATGGCTGATTGCTTTTCCTCCTCCTGAATTTTCCATTATGATAAGAAAGCCATGTAAGAAGAAGTTTGAAAGACAGGAAATGCCTTTGGGAGAAGGTCTTTGTCCCTCAGCTTAGAGATTTTAAGGAAGGGTGGTGATGCGTGACAAAGCAAGGGGACCAGACCATGTGGCTGAGTGTATGTGATAGCCTTGGGGAAGAAGCCTGAAAAAATAACCACCTCTGTGGCAGTTTGGACACTCTTATGGGAAGAAATGGGCTACCCTGGTGGCTCAGATGGTAAACAATCTGCCTGCAGTGTGGGAGACTCCGGTTTGATACCTGGGTCAGGAAGATCCCCTGGAGAATGAAACGACAAACCACTTCTGTATTCTTGCCTAGAGAATTCCATAGACAGAGGAGCCTGGCAGGCTACAGTCCATGGGGTCACAAAAAGCAACTAACACTTTCACTTTTCATGGGAAGAAATAGCCCTAGGTTAATTGTCTTAATAGAAGAAGAAAGCAGTGAGGTCTAGACAGACAACAGATATAGTTGGGGTGGTTTTGGTTTGGGATATTAATATTTCACACTGTTCAAAGACTTGTTGGAAACTTACTTTTAATGGTGAAGTTACATGATTACCACCTTGCCATTGCTCGTGAATAATATGGTCCATTAACACAGTTTACTGCTTTCCTCAGTCCATAAATTAAACAGACCAAAATACAAGGCATTAACACCAAATATATATGCAATTTGCAAAGGACGGTCTGTGGCTGCCTTATAGAGAATATTTCTCTGAAGACTCTGCCATGGTGTTACCCTTTGCTGAGGAAGAATCCAAGTCTGTACCCCTCCCCACAGTGTTACAAGAGACCAGACTAGTGGACCAGTGGCTCACATCTTGGAATAGCCATTTTTAAGGAACACAAAATTGAGTGTTGTGGATATTCCTGATATAATTGAGACTAGCACACTTAGAAAACTACTGGAAGAAGTCACCAGAGCACAGTCTGACAGCATCAGAGTATCAGCATGTAGCAGATGTCTGTGACAACCTAGAAGGGTGGGACGGGGTGGGAAGGAGGTTCAGGAGGGAGGGGACATGTGTACACCCATGGCTGATTCATGTGGAAATATGGCAGAAACCAACACAATATAATAAAACAATTCAGTTCAGTTCAGTTCAGTCGCTCAGTCGTGTCCGACTCTTGCAACCCCATGAACCGCAGTACGCCAGGCCTCCCTGTCCATCACCAACTCCCAGAGTGTACCGAAACTCATGTCTATTAAGCGGGTGATGCCATCCAACCATCTCATCCTCTGTTGTCCCCTTCTCCTCCTGCCTTCAATCTTTCCCAGCATCAGGGTCCTTTCAAATGAGTCAGTTCTTCACATCAGGTGGCCAAAGTATTGGAGTTTCAGCTTCAACATCAGTCCTTCCAATGAACACCTAGGACTGATCTCCTTTAGGATGGACTGGTTGGATCTCCTTGCAGCCCAAGGGACTCTCAAGAGTCTTATCCAACACCATAGTTCAAAAGCATCAATTCTTTGGCACTCAGCTTTCTTTAGAGTCCAACTCTCACATCCATATGACTACTTGAAAAACCATAGCATTGACTAGATGGACCTTTGTTGGCAAAGTAATGTCTCTGCTTTTTAATATGCTGTCTAGGTTGATCATAACTTTCCTTCCAAGGACTGAGCATCTTTTAATTTCATGGCTGCAGTCACCATCTAGGAGTGATTTTGGAGCCCCCAAAAATAAAGTCAGCCATTGTTTCCACTATCCTCTAATTAAAAATAATTTAATTATAAAAAAAGAGGGAGGGAACAAGTGTATACCTATGGCTGATTCATGTTGATGTATGGCAGAAACCAATACAACATTGTAAAGCAATTACCCTCCACAACATTGTAAAGCAATATTTATAAAAAATAAATGAATCTTTTAAAAAAATAACAAATAAATAAATAGATCTTTTTAAAAAAGAATGTTGTAGGTGGCTCTGAGTAAACCAGTTATGTCCTGATCATCTTCAACCTAATCACTCTGGAAAACTGTAGGAAAGGCTGTTCCTGTGGGATATTGAATGTTGATGTATTGCTTGAGTCCAGTATTTTCATAGCTACTTACCAGCAAGTCAAGAAAATGTGAATAATACATCATGCAGAAATTAAGTGGGTGAGCAGCTGGTAGGTGGGTTATACTTGGAAAATGTTTGGTTCTTTATATTGAGCAGGATGGTATCTTGGCAAAAATTAGTAAGTGTGATTTTAGTGAAATTTTAGTGAAATACCAATTTCAGTTCAGTTCAGTTGCTCAGTCATGTCTGACTCTTTGTGACCCCATGAATCGCAGCATGCCAGGCCTCCCTGTCCATCACCAACTCTTAGAGTTCACCCAAACTCATGTCCATTGAGCAGGTGATGCCATCCAACCATCTCATCCTCTGTCATCCCCTTCTCCTTCTGTCTTCAATCTTTCCCAGCATCAGGGTCTTTTCTAATGAGTCCACTCTTTGCATCAGGTAGCCAAAGTATTCGAGTTTCAGCTTCAGCATCAGTCCTTCCGATGAATATTCAGGACTTATTTCCTTTAGGATGGACTGGTTGGATCTCCTTGCAGTCCAAGGGACTCTCAAGAGTCTTCTCCAACACCACAGTTTGAAAGCATCAATTCTTCAGCACTCAGCTTTCTTTACAGTCCATCTATACTATACTATCCTCTCATATCCATACATGACCACTGGAAAAAGCATAGCCTTGACTAGATGGACCTTTTTAGCAAAGTAATGTCTCTACTTTTTAATATGCTGTCTGGGTTGGTCATAACTTTCCTTCTAAGGAGTAAGCGTCTTTTAATTTCGTGGCTGCAGTCACCATCTGCAGTGATTTTGGAGCCAAAAAAATAAAGTCTGCCACTGTTTCCACTGTTTCCCCATCTATTTGCCATGAAGTGATGGGACCAGATGCCATGATCTTAGTTTTCTGAAATTGGTATCACTGATTAACAAATTGGCAAGGTAGTGGGCAAAAAGATAAGGCTAACTGAGGGAAAGTTTGGTTCATTTATACATGAAAAGCATATAAGGTAGAACATGCAGGTAACATGTAAGATAAAAATATCTTTGGACAAAGATTATATATGTACATCTATGCAGGAGAGCTATATGTGCCCTCATGAAATACATGCTTGCTGACCATGAGTCATTCATGGACTGATGTTTAAAAAAAAAGAAACTAGAAGTACTTGAATGTGAGAAACTAGGACAAGGGCATACAATTTTTTTCTGGACTTAAGTAATATAGAGAAAAATTTACCAACATATGTTACTGCTTTGTTGGGGGGGTGGCGGGGCCTGGCTTGGAGTTTGTCTCTACTATACCCCACCTCTCTTTGCACTTTGGTTTATCAGCTATTTTCACAAATTGCAATCCCCTCGACACATACCTTGTGTTTCTTAACCATGTGCCCCTTCTCTGGGGGAGCATCAAATTCCTTCCCAAGCTTTTGGAGCAGCTGAGTGAGCCCCACTCTGTGGCAATGAGAGGGAACTTGAGCTGTTAATAGAGTCGAAGTGATTTTTTTTTTTAATCTCCAGAGGCTACAGAAAGCCCATTAACTCAGTACTCATCCAGAGTGACCTCTCTACCCTTCTGGTTATTGCTTCATATTAGACAGGCAGTCAGCTCAGGGGTGAGTGTGGGATGGGGGAGAAAGTGAAGTAGCTTGTGGCATCCATATGCATCACCTTGTTGTCGCTTGCTCCTGATCTATAATAAGGAGAATTGAATGAGATCATATCTGGAAAGTTTCCCCATCCTTAGAAAGTGTTAAAATGAGTTTTAATGCTACTAGTGTCTATTAGAATAGAATTGTGTAATTACTGAAGGAACCTTAGAAGTTCGTGTGTTTCTTTTACAAGTATTTAAGGAAGCTGAAGCCCAGAGGTAAAAGTGACCTGTAAGCCCCTTAGTAGCTTTTTGTTGTTCTGTCGTTAAGTCGTGTCCCATCTCTTTGCAACACAACTTAGCGATGGAAGACAACAACAAAAAGCTACACAGGTAACTCAAGACAGTGTCTTAAAGCAGAAGTGAAAGTTTTGTCTGCATGGAGAAGGCAATGGCACCCCACTCCAGTACTCTTGCCTGGAAAATCCCATGGACAGAGGAGCCTGGTAGGCTGCAGACCATGGGGGGTCGTGAAGAGTTGGACACGACTGAGCGACTTCACTTTCACTTTTCCCTTTTATGCATTGGAGAAGGAAATGGCAACCCACTCCAGTGTTCTTGCCTGGAGAATCCCAGGGACGGGGGAGCCTGGTGGGCCGCCGTCTATGGGGTCGCACAGAGTCGAACACGACTGAAGCGACTTAGCAGCAGCAGCAGGGTGACAGCCTCAGAGATCTATAAGGAGCCAGGCCAGTATCATAAATGAGCACATGAGCTGGGATTACAAGAACAGGGAGTGACAGGGACTGTGGCAAACCGGAGAACATGTCTCCTCTGTTTAAAGGCGGCAGGTTATCCCTCTATGTGGGAAGGCAGGCCCAGTATTGCCAGACCCATTCATTTTGCAAGAGATGTTAGGAATGGGTCAACCTTGTGTTGACCAGATGAAGCATGTTGGATGGGCTGAATTTGGCCTGAGGAATGATCTTGCTCCTGATGGCAGAAGTGGTTACCCAGGTCTGTGGGCTGAACATAAAGGAATCCATTCATGCATGAGTAGCAGCGACTAAGTATTTTTTTTCTCCACAAATTTTTCAAGACATTATTCTGGCTGATAGTTTCAGAATCCTTCCCTTACTTTTTCTCAACAGAGGGAAACCACAAGTAGTAGTTCATCTCTTTCATTTTTCACTCTCAGGGAAAATTTTTAATGAGAAGTGGAGAAGGGAAAGGGGCAGAGGGCCTGGAAGAACCACAAACTGGTGACCTGCTTTTGAATAATAAAGAATTGCCGGGTGGTGTGTGTAATCTGGTGTGCTCTGCCTGGTACTTTTATGTCCATCTGGAACTTAGCAAAGTGGAGATTTATGCCAAGATCCAGCCCTGAGGCAGAGAAGGAAGAACACCAACAGTTTCTAAATAAATGACTGGCTCTCTTCCACCTCCCTGTGAATGTCTCCTGATTTTTAAAAAGAGAAGCTTTCTAAATCTCCAGCTATAGAATTATTTTTAGGACATCTAACTGGGAGTACCCGAGGGTTTAAGGAGTAAGCTAAATGTTGAAAGCATCTCTTTGTAGGATTATTTCAACTGCCTCTCTGTTTCTTGCCTTTCCCAACCAGTCTGTTGTCAAAACAGTAGCCAGCCCTTTTAAAACATCCATCATTCAGTTCATCTCTTTTTTTGATGCACTAGACTCCAGGGGCTGAATTCCTCTCAGGGTCCAGAAGGGCATTATGTAATTATCTGTCCCCTGCCCAGCCTTCCTATTCTTCCCTGACCTCACCTCCTGCTACTCACTCAGCCCAGCCACACCAGCCTCCTTGTTGTTCCAGAAATGCTGTCATGCTTCCTCTGAAGAGCCTTTGCACTTGATGTTCTCTGCTTGGAAGACTCTTTGCCCAAATACCCACATCATTGCTTCTCAGAGACACTTAGCCTGCTGAAAATTGCAACCCCCTTCTCTTCCCCATCCCTCCAGCATTCCCTACTTCTACTCCCTACCTTTTTTATGGTACCTGTCCTCAATTTTTTATAGCACCTATCCCCAATTGTTACTATACATTTTGCTTTTTTGTTTCCTTTTTTATATAAGTTCCATGAGTGCAGGTGTTTTGGTCTGTTTTGTTCACTGCTACATTCGTAGAGCTTAAAACCAGTGCCTAAAATCATAGTAAGTGCTTGACAAGCATTTGTTGAATACATTTTGAGGTTTTTTTTCCTTCTCTTCTAGGGATAGTGGTCTTCACTGTGCTGGACAGATATAGATCTTGCTACTGCATTGTAGTGTTTTTAACATTTCCATTAGTAGACTTTTGTTTGTTTCTCAAGTTTTCTGAATCAATTCTACTTCCTAAGCGTATCGATTTTTTTGCTTCTCTGCATTTCTACCATCTTTCCCTTTAGTTAAAACTATCACAGCTTCTTGTTTTCTCCATCTACTTTTGTTCCTTCTATACAATGCCACTCAGCAGTCAGAATGATCTAAAGTCTAAATCTGATCAATTACCACTCATTTCCTCATTTAAACTCCTTCAGTGGTTTTCCATTGCGCTGCACATAAATCTCACATGCTTACGCCATCCCTCAAGGCCCTGCATGGTCTGGTTGCAGCCCTGGCTTTCTCTGTCCCTCCAACAGGTCAAGTTCCTCCCTGACTCAGGGTCCTTGCTTTTCCCTCATGATGGAAAACTCTTCTGTTTCCATTTTTCATCTGGCTGACATTCTCTTCATCTCAGTTTAAATGTTCTTTTCTCTGAATCTCTCTAGTAGTTAAGTTACTCTGCATATCCCTTCAGAGCACTTGCCACAATAGTAATTCAGTGCCTGTGGAATTGCTTGTCCAGTGGCTGTCTCTGCACATATAGGGTGGGGCATGTCTTTGTATTTCCAGCACTTAACCCTGACCCTGATACATAGTACAATAACAGCTTAGTGATTGCTTGTGGAGAAATAAATAAAAACAGATGTCTTGACACCAAGGAATCGAACGCTGTGTGGGATGTTACTTCATTAATAAATGATGTGCTTCTCTTCACAGAGATTATTTTGCAGAAGATGATGGGGAGATGGTACCCAGAACAAGTCATGCAGCAGGTAAGGAGGTCATGGATCTTTCTTTGCTGTACTCTTGGTCTCCTGCTGATCATAAATCTCTTAAATTTTAGATCCCATCATCATGGCTATATCTTCAGACTTTTTTTGAATTTCAAAATTTGCACATACCACGGTAGTGCATACCCACCTTCGCAGCACAGTGCAGAACTCATAACTGAAATATTTTGAACTCTTCATACTGTTAGCAATTCTGTAATTGCAAGTTAAAGTCACTTGTAAAATGATTAAAATAGATTCTTCCACTAGAATGAAATCTCGAATATACCATTAAAATGAGTATAATAATGGTGTCAACCTCATAAGTGAGATTAGAAAAGCTCTTCGAGGACTTCTCTGGTGGTGCAATGGCTAAGAATCCTCCCTGCAAAATATTGTATGACATCCCTTATATGCAGACCCTGAAAAGAAAATGAATTTACTTTCAAAACTGAAAGAGATTCACAGACTTAGAGAAGAAACTTACAGTTGCTGGAGGGGAAAGAATGGGAGGAAAGGACAATTAGGGAATTCGGGATGGACAGGTGCACACTGCTGTATTTAAAATGGATAACCAACAAGGACCTACTGTATAGTATGGGGAACTCTGCTCAATATTATGTGGCAACTTGGATTGGAGGGGAGTTTGAGGGAGAATGGATATACGTGTATATGTATGGCTGAATCCTTTTGCTGTTCACCTTAAAGTATCACAACACTTAATTGGCAATACCCCAATACAGAATAAAAAGTTTAAATTAAAAAAAATTTTTTTAAATCCTCTTTGCAGTGTAAGGGATGTGGGTTTGACCCCGGTTGGGGAACTAAGATCCCATGTGCCTCAGAGCAGCTAAGCCCAGGAGAGTCCGAGTCTGTGCCCCCCGGTGAAAGATCCCAGATGACACAAAGAAGAATCTGCATGCCGCAACTAAGAC
>NW_011492850.1:214621-217636 GCF_000754665.1 Bison bison bison | reverse complement strand
AGCAGGAACACTGGAGTGGGTTGCCATTTCCTTCTCCAATGCATGAAAGTGAAAAGTGAAAGTGAAGTCGCTCAGTCGTGTCCGACTCTAGCGACCCCATGGACTGCAGCCCACCAGGCTCCCCTGTCCATGGGATTTTCCAGGCAAGAGTACTGGAGTAGGGTGCCATTGCCTTCAAACTAAGACCTGACTTGCAGCCAAATAAATAAATAAACATTAAAAAAAGAAAAGCTCTTAGTACAGAGCTTGTCAAGCAATAAACACCTGTAAATATTGTTATTAATGTGTAATAATAATATATTATTCCTGCATTAAAATTAGCTAGAGGTCTACCTAAATTACAAAACCAAAGTGAAAATAATTCTCTTTTGGGGGCTATTCACACAAAAACTTTCAGTCACTTGGCGTTTTACCTACTTTGCTAAGTGATTTGCCTTTTCATACCAGCCTTGAAGCACAGATGGTTCATATGCACAGTGCAGAAAAAACTTCTTAATTTGAATGTGTTAAGGACTTGGAGTCATTTAAAATTAGCATTTGTAATTGTGTATGTAAAATCCATAAATTCTAAAGGTCTACCGTACTCATTTTGAGCGTGAAGATCCTCTGTTTTGAGGTAAAAATTGAAAGACTAGGGCAAGAGTGGAAGGGTAAAGAAGAAATTGCCTATTATAAGCAAGTTGACTACTTTTATTGTTTCATTTAATCCATATGAAAGTTCTAAGAGGTAAACATTATTATTCCTATTTTTACAGAGGCAATGGCACTCAGCAAAATTAAAAGATTTGCCTAAATTCCTATAATTAGCAGGTGGTCAGGATTCATATCCAGTCTTTTTTTTTAAAAAACATTTTTGTTGTGTCCAGATCTAGTCTTTGAAGTCTCTTCTCTTTCTATCATATTCTATGAGTCAACTGTAATACATTGCTCTGCTTTATCAAATTTTCTTTCATTTAATCACCTTATTTAATTTCATGTAAATGTGTAAGAAGTAATTTTTTCTAATTTATTTTAATTAGACATTTGGATTTACTTAGAAATATCAAGTTTTCAACAAAACAGGTACACCATTATCATTATTACTATTATTATTAATTTGCAATCAATGTGATAGACAATTAACATTACAACAATTACTTTGTACAAACTGAATCAAACACGATTTAAGGTGGGAAAAAACCCAACTCTTATCTATAACTAATCTGTGCTATGTACCAATAAAACCTGCTTTAAATTTCTGTGCTAGTTTAAACCCTGCTACTCTACCAGGCAAGGTTATAGGCTATTGAAAGATACCATTAAGAACAGGGCCACCTAAAGACACACTTGATAATATATTATTTTTACAGAAATGAAAAGATACTGTACAATGTCCAGTTTAAAACCAAACCATATAGCCTTATATTTCATTTTTTAAAAAATCAGTGATGTAATGAGTAGTTATGAGTAGTTGAATACTTCTAAACCAGAAAATAAAACTGCACTGGAACCACCCTATTTATCATCTTTATTTCTTCTTCATTTTTCCCTTCATTGTCATCTTCCTTTAAAAAAATACTTTTTGTATTCTTTTTACTTCTTTTTTAGAAACAGGGAATTCCCTTTTCTTAAATTAAAAAAAAAAATTCTGAGAAGTTGATTGAAGTATCTGGGGACATTTTCTTGCATTTCTTCTAGCAAGTTTGCAGAAAGAGAAAGTGGGAAGAAGGAAGGGAAGCATGTACTCTCCCATCCCAGAGGTTGCCTTTTCTTTCTATTGATGGTTTCTTTTGCTGAACAGAAGCCTTTTAGTTTAATGTAGTCCTACTTGGTTTTTTTGTTTTGTTTTTGGTGCCCATGCATACATGGTCCATTAATTTTCAACAAGAGAGACAAGCATGTACAAGGGAGGAAGGAAGGAAGAAGAAAAGGAAAAGGGGGAAAAAGAAAGGAAAGAAAAAGAGCATATGGTGGCATTATTGCCTCTTGGCCCCTTCAGATGGGGCCGCGTGTCTGTGTGTAGCTAACTCTCTCTCAGTGGGCTTGGAGTCACCCAGAGCCCATTTCACTGTCGCTCGAACTGACAGTCTCTGTAGAGCTCAGTGTGTTGTGACGTCTGCCATTCTTTCTGATTAAATAAGTTCAGTAATAAAGGCTCACTGCTTCTTACTGTCAGTCAAGAAAAGATGTGTTTTTCTGTCTTCAATCTGAGTCTACAACCCCAAGCCTGCCTTAGTCGGAGGTCATCTGTGTACTGTGCTTGAAGGAAGCCCCGATTTCTTATTCTCCACAGTGTTACTTCTTCAAGGCAGGCATAGGGTTGGTAGCAGCTTAGCCTTCATGAACTTCTCCCAGGCGAGTGCTTACACTGGTTAATGGAAAGATTGTGTCTCTGTCCCTTTGCCTGTTTTTCCCTTTCAGGCCTGTTACAGTCCCCTTTGCTGCTAAAATAACATGATGTTAACATGCTGTTAGAAAGGTTGAACGGAAGGGACGTGATATTGGTTCTGCCTCTTTTTAGCAATGTGCATGCATTCTTGAGTGCTAAGTTGCTTCAGTCATGTCCAACTCTGTGCAACTCTATGGACTGTAGCCTGCCAGGACCCAATGTCCATGGGATTCTCCAGCCAAGAATACTGGAGTGGGTTGCCATGCCCTCCTCCAGGGGATCTTTCCTACCCAGGGATCGAACCTGCATGTCTTATGTCTCCTGCATTGGCAGGAAGGTTCTTTACCACTTAGTGCCACCCTGGTCGTATTGGGAAATTTTTCTGAACCTTTATTTACTTATTAGTAAAATGGATGTAATAGTCACATCAGTCTATTTCAGTCTGTTTCACTGGTTGCAATAACTTTTTATTTATTATTTATTTTTGGCTGTGAGGTGTGTGGGATCTTAGTTCCCAGACCAGGGATCAAACTTGGGCCCCCTGCAGAGAAAGCAGAGTCCTAACCACTGGACCACCAGGGAATTCTCAGCAGTAATTTATAAATGAAATAATTCATATGAAACTATTTTGTAACACCTGTTACAGT
>NW_011492850.1:191615-214521 GCF_000754665.1 Bison bison bison | reverse complement strand
CTTGGGAGAAAGCAGAGTCCTAACCACTGGACCACCAGGGAATTCTCAGCAGTAATTTATAAATGAAATAATTCATATGAAACTATTTTGTAACACCTGTTACAGTGTTGGTTGTTACATTTGTTATTACTCCTATACTATAACCTGAAAGATTCTCTGTAAAGAGATTTGTAGAGATACTTCTTAGCTAGTAGCTTGATTTTTTTTTTTTTCAAATAAAGCTATTTCAGTTGTGTTTGGTTTCATGTAATGCACCACTCTGTTAGTGGCTTCAAACAGGGGTCAGCAAACTGCCACCCATGGGTCCAATTGCCGGTATTTGTAAATAAAGTTTTATCACAACACGGTCATGCTCATTCTCTATCATATTCTCTGCATCTGCTTTGAGCTACCAGGGCAGAGTTGAGTAGTTGTGACAGAGATCATGCCCGTGAGCCTACAGTATTTACTGTCTGGCCCTGTAAGAAAAAGTTTGCCCACTCATGGCTTGAAACAACAATGATATATTATTTCTCACAATCCTGGATGTTGGGAAACTGGGCATTTCTTCTGTTGGTCTCACTTGAATTACTCAAACAGCTGCCATCCTCTGACAGCTTGACTGGGACTGAAGGTCTGAGACAGCTTTTCTCAGGTGCCTGGCAGTGGTGATTGGCATCCTATTCTCCCGGGACTTGGCCTTTATCCCCCAGGGAGGTAACCTGGGATTCTTCCCAGCATTGTGGTCATGGGGTTCTAAGAAGGCAAGAACAGAAATGCAAAGCCTCTCAAGGCCCAATCTGTGGAATTCATCCCAAAGTGGCATTTTCATCACCCGTCTCTAGGTCAAAGCAAGTTACTCAGCCAACTCAGATTCATGTGCTAGGGAAGTAGACTCCACTTTCTGATGGCAGGAGCAGGAACATCACCTTATAAAGGTGCATGGACATAAACCAGTGGGCTGCGCTCAGGACCACTGTTAATAAGATCTACTGTAGGCTACTTCACGTGAACTGCTTCTGTGTGGCCTAGAATTGGTTCGTATTTTGCAGAAACCAAGTTCTGCTGGAACATGAAGGTTGGAATGATCATAATGCCACTATTAGATACAATTTTCTGTTCTGTTTCACTGGCAGCTTTTCTTAGTGACACCAAAGATCGAGGCCCTCCTCTGCAGTCACAGACCTGGAGAAGTGGTGACAAGATCCCCTTGGGGCATTCCTTGAGAGCATTTGAAAGACCTCTTCAGGTGCAAACCCAGGCCCTTCGAGACTTTGAGAAGGTAAGTCACATGGGTAGGAATCATTATTCCAGTTAGAAGGCATATGGGGATAGTGATGTCTTATGATAATATGACCAATAGTTTAGCTTGGATTATGAGTACTCTTTCCTCTTCATGGATCACAGCTTTGTCATTGGCAAAAGGGCTTGCATAACTCAAAGACGCTATGAGCCGTGCTATACAGGGCCACCTAAGACAGAAGGTCATAGCGAAGAAGTCGGACAAAATGTGATGCCCTGGAGGAGGGAATGGCAAGCCACTCCAGTATTCTTGCTTGGGGAACCCCACGGACAGTATGAAAAGGCAGAAAGATATAACACTGGAAGTTGAGTCCCCCAGTTCAGAGGGTGTCCAATATACTACTGGGGAAGAGTGGAGGGCAATTACTAACAGCTCCAGAAAGAAGGAAGTGGCTGGGCCAAAACAGAAAAGATGCCCAGTTGTGGATGTGTCTTGTGGGAACATTGACATCTTAGCAATCAGTGAACTAAAATGGATGGGAATGGGTGAATTTAATTCAGGTGACCATTTTATCTGTTACTGTGGGCAAGAATCTCTTAGGAGAAATGGAATAGCCCTCATAATCAACAAAGGAGTCTGAAATGCAGTACTTGGGGTGGAGTCTCAAAAATGACAGAATGATCTCGGTTTGTTTCTAAGGCAAACCATTCAAGATCACAGTAGTCCAAGTCTCTGTCCCATCCACTAATGATAAAGTCGAACAGTTCTATGAAGACCAACAAGACCCTATGGAACTAACACTAAAAAAAAAAAAAAAAACCAGTCCTTTTCATTTCAGGGGATTGGAATGCAAAAGTAGGACGTCAAGTGACACCTGGAGTAACTGGCAAGTTTAGCCTTGCAGTACAAAATGAAGCAGGGCAAAGGCTAACAGAGTTTTGCCAAGAGAACACACTGGTCATAGAAAATACCCCCTTCCAACAACAAAAGGGACAACTGTATACATGGACATCACCAGATAGTCAATACTGAAATCAGATCAATTATGTTCTTTGCAGTTGAAGATGTGATGCTCTAAACAGTCAGCAAAAACAAGACTAGGAGATGACTGCGACTCAGATCATGAGCTCCTTATTGCAAAATTCAGGCTTAAATTGAAGAAACTAGGGAAACCACTAGGCCATAAGGTATGACCTAAATCAAATCCCTTATGATTATACAGTGGAGGTAACAAATAGATTTAAGGGATTAGATCTGGCAGAGTGCTGAAAGAACTATGGATGGAGGTTTGTGACATTGTATAGAAGGCAGTGATCAAAACCATCTCAAAGAAAAAGTAATGCAAGAAGGCAAAGTGGTTGTCTGAGGAGGCCTTACAAATAGCTGAGGAAAGAAGAGAAGCAAAAGGCAAAGGAGAAAAGCAAAGATATACCCAACTGAATGCACAGTTCCAGAGAATAGCAAGGAGAGATACGAAAGCCTTTTATAATGAACAATTAAAGAAATAGAGGAAAACAATAGAGTGGGAAAGACTATAAACCTCTTCAAGAAAACTAGAGATATCAAGGGAATATTTCATGCAAGGATGGGCATAGTAAAGGACAGAAACAGTAAGAACCTAACAGAAGCAGAAGAGATTAAGAAGAGGTAGCAAGAATACACAGAAGAACTGTACCAGAAAGGTCTTAATGACTCAGATAACCACAATGGTGTGATCACTCACCTAGAGCTGGATATCCTACAGTGTGAAGTCAAGTGGGCCTTAGGAAGCATTACTGTGAACAAAGCTAGTAGAGGTGACGGAATTCCAGCTGAGCTATTTAAAATCCTAAGAGTTGATGCTGTGTAAATGCTGCACCCAATTATGTTAGCAAATTGGGAAAACTCAGCAGTGGCCACAGGACTGGAAAAGGTCAGTTTTCTTTCCAATCCCAAAGAAGGACAATGTCAAAGATTATTCAAACTACTATACAACTGCACTGATTCACATGCAAGCAAGGTTATACTCAAAGTCCTTCAAGCTAGGGTTCAACAGTATGTGAACCAAGAACTTCCAGATGTACAAGCTGGGTTTTGAAAAGGCAGAGGAACCAGAGATCAAATTGCCAACATTCCTTGGATCATAGGGAAAGCAACAGAATTCCAGAAAAACATCTACTTCTGCTTCGTTGACTATGCTAAAGACTTTGACTTTTGTGTTGAACACAACTAAACTGTGGAAAGTTCTTAAAGAGGTGGGAATACCAGAACACTTTACTCACCATGGACTGGTTCAAAATTGGGAGAGGAGTATGTCAACACTGTATATTGTCATTCTGCTTTTTCAATTTATATGCAGAGTACATACATCATGAGAAATGCTGGGCTGGATGAATCACAAGCTGGAATCAAGATTGCTGGGAGAAATAGAAATAACCTCAGATATGCAGATGATACCACTTTAATGGCAGAAAGTGAAGAGGAACTAATGAGCCTATTGATGAGCGTGAAAGAGGATACTGAAAAAGCTGGCTTGAAACTCAACATTTAAAAAACTAAGATCATGGCATCTGGTCCCATCATTTCATAACAAATAGATGAGGAAAAAGTGGAAGCAGTGACAGATTTTATTTTCTTGGGCTCCAGAATCACTGTGGATGGTGACTGCAGCCATGAAATTCAAAGATGCTTGCTCCTTGGAAGAAAATCTATGACAAACCTAGACAGCATATTAAAAAAGCAGAGACATCACTTTGCCAACAAATGTGTGTGTAGCCAAAACTATGGTTTCTCCAGTAGTCACGTACGGATGTGAATGTTGGAACATAAAGAAGTCTGAGACCTGAAGAATTGATGCATTTGAATTGTGGTGCTGGAGAAGACTCTTGAGAGTCCCTTGGATGGCAAGGATATAAAACCAATCTTAAAGGAAACCAACCCTGAATATTGGAAGGACTAATGCTGAAACTAAAGCTCCAATAATTTGGTTTCTGATTCGAAGAGCTGACTCATTGGAAAAGACCCTGATGTTGAGAAGGATTGAAGGCAGAAAGAGAAGGGGACAGAGGATGAGATGGTTAAATAGCATCACCAATTTAATGGTCAGGAATTTGAGCAAATTCCAGGAGATAGTGGATAGTGGATCCTAGAATGCTTCAGTCCATGGGCTGGCAAAGAATTGGACATGACTTAGTGACTGAACAACGACAGCATGAGTATTCTTATCATAATGGTGTCTCTTTTAAGAGCATTTATCCCAATAAGCTTATGCACTGTTAACTATGTACTGAGCACTGTGGTTCATGAGCTATCACCCGTACCACTGATTCTGTCTTATCATTTTTATCCCTGGATTACTTCTCAGATAAATTTAGGGAGTTTAAATGGCACCCTGAGAATCTGTAGCTTGGCTGTACTGAGCCCAAGAGATCTAGTCAATTGGTTAGCATTACATTCTCTGTTGCTGGCTTGGAGCACTCTGGGTATCTGGATACTGTTTGCACCACGAGTTGGCTCAACCACAGCTGTTTGCTTCTCAACAAGAATCTGGCATTGTTGCTTGAAACTCCTGATTTAACTCTTGAAGTGCTCTGCATCTTGATAGGGTTATCCTTAGTGTTGTGTTAGTTGCTCAGTCATCTCTGACTCTTTGCGACCCCATGGACTATGGCCCACCAGGCTCCTCTGTCCATGGAATTCTCCAGGCAGGAATACTGGAGTGGGTTGCCATTCCCTTCTCCAGGGGATCTTCCTGACCTAGGGTTCGAAGCCAGGTCTTCTGCATTGCAGGCAGATTCTTTACAATCTGAGTCACCAAGGAAGCATGGCCAAAAACAAAATTACTGACAATGTAACACATGCCACCAGCTTCCTGTACCCTGGCTTGATCCAAGGAAGTCTGCACAAGAGAACCTATCTATTGGAATTTGCAGGTGGCTCAGTGGTAAAGAACCTGCCTGCCAGCGCTAGGGACCTGAGATGCAGGTTGGATCCTTGGGTTGGGAAAATCCCCTGGAGAAGGAAATGGCAACCTACTCCAGTGTTCTTGTCTGGAGAATCCCATGGACAGAGGAGCTTGGAGGGCTACAGTCCGTAGGTTTGAAAAGAGTAGGACAGGACTTAGCGACTGAGCACAGCACTGGAATTTGTATGACCTGGAAAGAGCACCCAGGATTTCTCACATCCCTGTGAGCTAAAAAAGGAAAAAGCTCTCTGATGCCCCCTGGGGGTTACCCAGGAATTGGGACACACAGGAATATTGTGTAAAAATTGCCCTGAGATATGTGGGTTTCTTTCATTCTTGAGTGGATAGCTTTTGATATAAAATAATAAACATTCCATTTCAAAAAAGGGTTACTAAAGCAGTATTGACATGAATTTACCCCCCTCTTTTCTCAATGTGTAAATGGAAATGTTTCACTAGGACCTAATATACGAGACATTCCTGTGAATAAAGAATATGTTCCTTATAATGTGTGCCTGAGAATTGAAACAGCCTACCCTTGGTTTTTTTTCTTTTCTTTTTTGCTCAGAGTTGTCATGGTTACTGTTCTTTTTTTTTTTCCAAAAAAAGACAGAGTTTGCAGGAATATTAAATGGCTTTTGAGGACCAAACCTCTGAACAGCTGTGGTGCTGGTGGTGGGAGTGGGGGTGGTACCATCCAACCCCTTCCTCTTTGTTCGCCTTTTGCATCTGCTGCAGTGCAGAAAGGGTGAGCAGAGCTGTGTGTGTGTGTTCTGTGCATGTTAAATTGCTTCAGTCGTGTCTGACTCTTTGCGACCATATGGACTATAGCCCCCCAGGCTCCTCTGTCCAAGGGATTCTCCAGGCAAGAATACTGGAGTGGGTTGCCATGCCCTCCTCCAGGGGATCTTCCCGACCCAGGGATCGAACCAGCATCTCTTATGTCTCCTGCATTGGCAGGTGGGTTCTTTACCACTAGCGCAACCTGCAGCACCTCTCAAAGCTGTGTGGGTGCTCTCTGAAAGGCAGTCTGCCTGCATGTGCCTTGGGGTTGAGTGGTGATTTGGCCTGTAGAAATGAAGGATGTCACTTCCACTGATAGGATGGATGGCCGGATGCTGTGAGAGAGGACAAAATAATAGGCTGAGCTGGTTGATGAGCAGGGGTCAGCTGACTTTCAGCTGTGGAGTCCTAAGTCTTTTTCTCTTAGCATTCAGGTCTAATATTGCTGATTAGTCTTTACTGCTCAATGCTGGGAACCATTGACAGAAGTCAAGCTAGGATACAGTTGTTGTTTTTCAGTCACTAAGTCATGTCTGACTCCTTGTGACCCCATGGACTGTAGCTCGCCAGGCTCCTCTGTCCTCCACTATCTCTTGGAGTTTGTTCAGATTCATGTCCATTGAGTCAGTGATGCTATCTAACCATCTCATGCTCTGCTGCCCTCTTCTCCTTTTGCATTCAGTCTTTCCCAGCATTAGAGTCTTTTCCAATAAGTCAGCTCTTTACATCAGGTGGCCAAAGTGTTGGAGCACTTGATGCAAAGATGAAGAGAAAAGGCCAGTAAGAGATATATCTTAAATATCTCTCCTCTACGTATCAAGCACTAAGTAAATAACAGAAAGGCTACAACATACATACTTGTCAGAAAGGTCATTGTCAGTAAACCAAGCTGTGTTCTGCTCACAGGTCTGTTCATTCTTACATCCATTCATCCATCCATCCATTCTGTAGACTTTGAATGATAGCACCTGCTGTATGAAGAATCTCCATGAAAGGATTTGAAATTTAGAGGAGAAATTAGTTAGAAAAGAAGTGTAGGAGGGAGAGGGACACATTCCAGTGTTCTACCCTAAAACTCTAAATAACATGATATTTCTCTAAAGTTTAAATCATGCATTCAGTAGCCTTGGGATAAAAATTGAGAGCTATACTTGGAAAGGGGAGAGGGGAAAGGGAAATACTAATGTTGAATGTTTTGTGCCAGAGAAGGGTCGGCTCCTTCAGAGCATGAAGCAAACATCCAGGGGATACAGGCCTGGGCTGAGCTGTCAGGAATCCATCTGTCTTAGTCCACTCAGGCTGCTATAACTGAGACTGGGCAGCTTACAAATAACAAAACTTTATTTCTCACAGTCTTGAAGGCTGAAAGTCCAAGAATGGGGCACCAGCATGGTGGCTCAGATGATAAAGAATTCACCTGCCATGCAGGAGACTCAGGTTCGATCCCCAGATTGGGAAGATCCCCTGGAGAAGGGAATGGCAGCCCACTCCAGTACTCTTGCTGGGGAATTCCATGGACAGAAGAGTCTGGTGGGCTACAGTCCATGAGGTTGCAAAGAATCTGACACGACTGAGCCACTAACACTTTCACTGTCATGGTTACCTTCTGGTGAGGTCCCTTTATTGGTTCATAGCTGATGCCTTCTCACTATTTTCTTACCTGGCAGAAGGCGTTAGAGATCTCTCTGAAGTTTCTTTTATAAGATACTAATCCCAAAGGCCTATTTCCTAATACAGTACTATCGTCCACAAGGAGTAGGATTTCAGCATATGAATTAGGGGGCTTGTGCATTCAGACCATGACACCATCCTGACTTCAGTTATCCTGCAACAAACACTTGACCATTGTAAATAAAATGCCATTTATATCCTTAGTTATAATCTACTAGGAAGTACAGACATGGCATTAAGTATAATACAAGGTGTCCTTATCATAAGATAAGGACAGTGTACTCTGAGATCTTGAGAGAGAATGTTTAATTTTATTAAAGGACAGAGAAGGGTGGCCAGTCAGAGGACACATCTCCTGGGGGCTGCACATTGAGTGAGGTCTTAAAATCCAAATTAGATTTTTACCAATCAGAGGAGATGATAATATTCCAGATGGAGGGGAAATTTGGGTGAAAGGAAGAGAAGTAGATTCATAAATAGACTGGGCTAGATGGATGCTATGGTCTGAATGTTTGTGTTCCCTCAAATTCATATGTTGAGATCCAGACCCCTAGAGATGATGGCACTGGGAGGTGGGGCCTTTGGAAAGTGCTTAAGTCATGACGGGGGAGCACTCATGGATGAGATTAGTCCCTATAAAAGAGGCTCCAATTATACTGAATTATAATTATCAGAAATATAAAAGGTACAAATGTATGATACAGTAATATATGTGCTTCTTTGTTAATCTTTAAATAACAATGTCTACCAGCGTACCTAATAATTAAACTTAAGTAATGGTGGGTATTAAATGTCATTTTGAGATCTACAACAATAGTAATGCATCATGAAAATATCTTCAATTTCTGTAGAAACAGTCTCTGCCACTGCTGTCCACATTCATAACGGAAGAAAACATGTAAATAAAGATCTCACTTTTCGCACTAAAAAAAAAAAAATGCTCCAGAGAGATCCCTAGCCCCTTCCACCATGGAGGATACAAGGAGACATCTGTGACCCAGAAGAGAACCCTCCCCTGGCCAGGCTGTAACCATGATCTTAGACAGCTAGGCTCCAGAACTGTGAGAAATAAACTTCAGTTGTTTACAAGCTGCCCAGTCTGTGGGATTTCCCTAAAGCAGCCTGAACAGACTTAGTCAAGGGAGGTAAAGAAGGAGACTTGGAGCAAGGAAAGAAGTAATAGTAAAGGTACTTAATCAGTAAAAAATAATTGATCAGTAATATGATGGCTTCTGAAATATTTGTTGATGTAGGAAATTCTAGGGGAAAGAGCCTTTGATTCCAGAGTAAGCAATAATAAACTAAAAATGTAAATACTGGTACATTATGGAAAATACATCATTGGTCAATTAATGAGTGGAAGTGACAGCATCTTTCTTCAATATGTTGATGCAGGAAGAAGGGGCAAAGGGAACAGAGCTTCCAAGATACCATTTCTTCCCTTTTCTTGCATTCTCTGTCCCCGACCAACAGTATGAGTGGGTAGAGAAGGATGGTCAGGGCGAGGGAGTCAGAAATAGTGACACAGGTAAGCCTATTCAACTTTACTTTGGTAGGTGTAAATTAACAGGTGTTGTTTCCTATGGTAAAAAGAGTTTTGCTTAGTATGTATGCTTCATTTGTACTTTTTGAATGAGTGAGTTAATTTTAAACCTTGTCAACTTTGTTTTATTATTTTTTTAATATTTATTTATTCATTTATTTGACTGTGCCAGGACTTGGTTGCAGCACAAGGGATCTAGTTCCCTGACAGAGTCTTAGCCACTGGACCACCAGGAAGTCCCCATCAGATTTGTTGTAAAGACACTCCCCTCTCTGCCCCATTGCCAGAGGATACATTGATGGACTGATTTCTGTTCTTTCCAGAACTGTAGATTTGAGAAGTGGGCTAAGTGCCTCTCAAAATAAATTGCCTTATTTTGTCTTTAAGCACCTACATGAAACAAGCATCATTGTCCCTGTTTTTAAATGAGGGACCCAAAAAGCCCAGGACCAGATGGCTTCACAGCAGAATTCTACCAAAAATTTAGAGAAGAGCTAACACCTATCCTACTCAAACTCTTCCATAAAATTGCAGAGGAAGGTAAACTTCCAAACTCACTCTATGAGACCACCATCACCCTAATACCAAAACCAGACAAAGATGCCACAAAAAAGAAAACTACAGGCCAATATCACTGATGAACAAGATGCAAAAATCCTTAACAAAATCCTAGCAAACAGAATCCAACAACCTATTGAAAAGATCATACATCATGACCAAGTGGGCTTTATCCCAGGGATGCAAGGATTCTTCAATATTCACAAATCAATCAATGTGACACACCATATTAACAAATTGAAAGATTAAAAACCATATGATTATCTCAGTAGATGCAGAGAAAGCCTTTGACAAAAGTGAACATCCATTTATGATAAAAACCCTCCAGAAAGTAGGCATAGAAAGAACATACCTCAACATAATAAAAGCCATATATGATAAACCCACAGCAAACATTATCCTCAAGGGTGAAAAATTGAAAGCATTTCTCCTAAAGTCAGGAAGAAGGCAAGGATGCCCACTCTCACCACTACTATTCAACATAGTTTTGGAAGTTTTAGCCACAGCAGTCAGAAAAGAAAAAGAAATAAAAGCAATCCAGATTGGAAAAGAAGAAGTAAAACTCGCACTGTTTGCAGATGACATGATCCTCTACATAGAAAACCCTAAAGATTCCACCAGAAAATTACTAGAGCTAATCAGTGAATATAGTAAAGTTGCAGGATATAAAATTAACACACAGAAATCCCTTGCATTCCTATACACTAACAATGAGCGAAGAGAAAGAGAAATTAAGGAAACAATTCCATTCACCATTGCAACGAAAAGAATAAAATACTTAGGAATAAATCTACCTAAAGAAACAAAAGATCTATATATGGAATATAAAACACTGATGAAAGAAATCAAAGAGGACACAAATAGATGGAGAAATATACCATGTTCATGGATCAGAAGAATCAATGTAGTGAAAATGAGTATACTACCCAAAGCAATCTATAGCTTCAGTGCAATCCCTATCAAGCTACCAACGGTATTTTTCATAGAACTAGAATAAATAATTTCACAATTTGTATGGAAATACAAAAAAAAAAAAAAAACAAATAGCCAAAGCAATCTTGAGAAAGAAGAATGGAACTAGAGGAATCAACCTGCCTGACTTCAGGCTCTACTACAAAGCAACAGTCATCAAGACAGTGTGGTGCTGGCACAAAGACAGAAACATAGATCAGTGGAACAAAATAGAAAGCCCAGAGATAAATCCACGCACCTATGGACACCTTATCTTTGACAAAGGAGGCAAGAATATACAATGGAGAAAAGACAATCTCTTTAACAAGTGGTGCTTGGAAAACTGGTCAATCACTTGAAAAAGAATGAAACTAGAACACTTTCTAACACTGTACACAAAAATAAACTCAAAATGGATTAAAGATCTAAATGTAAGACCAGAAACTGTAAAACTCCTAGAGGAAAACATAGGCAAAACACTCTCTGATGTAAATCATAGCAGGATCCTCTATGACCCACCTCCCAGAGTAATAGAAATAAAAGCAAAAATAAACAAATGGGACCTAATTAAACTTAAAAGTTTTTGCACAATAAAGGAAACTATAAGCAAGGTGAAAAGACAGCCTTCCGAATGGGAGAAAATAATAGCAAACAAAGCAACTGACAAAGAATTAATCTCAAAAATATACAAGCAACTCCTGCAGCTTAATTTCAGAAAAATAAGCGACCTAAACAAAAATGGCCCAAAGAACTAAACAGACATTTCTTCAAAGACAACATACAGATGGCTAACAAATACATGAAAAGATGCTCAACATCACTCATGATCAGAGAAATGCAAATCAAAACCACAATGAGGTACCATCTCAGGCCAGTCAAAATGGCTGCTATCAAAAAGTCTATAAACAATAAATGTTGGAGAAGGTGCAGAGAAAAAGGAACCCTCTTACACTGTTGGTGGGAATGCAAACTAGTACAGCCACTATGGAGAACAGTGTGGAGATTCCTTTAAAAACTGGAAATAGAACTGCCAGCAATCCCACCGCTGGGCATACACACCAAGGAAACCAGAATTGAAAGAGGCACATGTACCCCAGTGTTCATCGTAGCACTGTTTACAATACCCAGGACATGGAAGCAACCTAGATGTCCGTTGGCAGACGAATGGATAAGAAAGCCGTGGTACATATACACAATGGAATATTACTCAGCTATTAAAAAGAATGCATTTGAATCAGTTCTAATGAGGTGGATGAAACTGGAGCCTATTATATAGAGCAAAGTAAGTCAGAAAGAAAAATACCAATACAGTATATTAATGCATATATATGGAATTTAGAAAGATGGTAATGATAACCCTATATGCGAGACAGCAAAAGAGACACAGATGTAAAGAACAGACTTTTGGACTTTGTGGGAGAAGGCGAGGGTGGTATGATTTGAGAGAATAGCATTGAAACATGTATATTATCATATGTGAAATAGATCACCACTCCAGGTTTGATGCATGAGACAGGGTTCTCAGGGCTGGTGCACTGGGATGACCCTGAGTGATGGGATGGGGAGGGAGGTGGGGGGGAGGTTCAGGATGGGGAACACATGTACACCCATGTCTGATTCATGTGAATGTATGGCAAAAACCACCACAATATTGTAAAGTAATTAGCCTCCAATTAAAATGAAAAAAAAAATAATTGAGGTACCCAGGACGCATAGAAATTGTGACTTTCAGAATCATAGAGTTTATATACCACATCCTGACAGGGGATTGGGTTATTTTACATAGTCATAAGTCAAATGGCCATAGTCATGTGTTGAGAAAAAGTCATTCCTGTATGCTTTCTCACTGATCACAGCACCCAGCCCATCCCCAGCATCTCTGGAATGAGTGAGACTGGAGCAGCACATAGATAATACTAGCTAACCTGTGTTGATCACTTCCTGTGTGTGAAGTAGGGTTCTAAGTATCAATATGTACAATATCATCTCATTTAATGCTCATGGCAACCCTCTGAAGAAAGCATGATCATCACCACAATTTATAGCTAAGGAAATAAAGGCACAGAGTAACAAAGGAACTTACCCAGTGTCTCATAATACACTGAGAATACTTGTCATTTGTTGTGACCTAAAACAGTAAGTACTTTCTGGTTGGTGATAATGAAAGTACTGGCTCATATGGGACTAGAGTCATGAACTCCTGCTATTTAGATGGGCACAGAGTGCAGTTTCGTCTTTCCCAGGTACATTGTAAATCCATTTTATCTCCCAATATTCTCCATCAGTTCAGTTCAGTTCAGTCACTCAGTCATGTCCAACTCTTTGCAACCCCATGAACCACAGCACGCCAGGCCTCCCTGTCCATCACCAACTCCTGGAATCTACCTAAATTCATGTCCATTGAGTCAGTGATGCATCCAACCATCTCATCCTCTGTTGTCCCCTTCTCCTCCTGCCTTCAATCTTTCCCAACATCAGGGTCTTTTCAAAAGAGTCAGCTCTTTGCATCAGGTGGCCAAAATATTGGAGTTTCAGCTTCAACATCAGTCCTTCCAATGAACACCCAGGACTGATTTCTCTATCATATGCTTTCTATTCCGTAATTTTGAACTGCTTGCAATTAAAAGCTGTTTCATACTTCCCAGTCTTTGTTCCAGCTATTTCCTCTGCCTAGAATACCTTTTCTCTCCTATTCTTTACCTGGTTAAAGCCTGCTTATCCTTCAAGTTTTAGTTCATGGCCTGTTTTTTCTTTGTTTGTCTTTAGGATGCCTACCCTAATTCTCCAGTCTCAAAGTATATACCTAGATTCTAGGCAGTTCAAGGGCAGAGAAACCTCTTGTTCATCTTTTTATAGTCTCTAGAACTTAGCATAATCAGAGTACACAGTTAGTGCTCAGTAGATGTTCATCAACTAAGCTAAACTTGTTGAAAAGTGTTGACATTGTATTTGTATTCCCCTGGCCTCTGCTTCAGTATTCACTGAGTAATAAAAGAATTCTGAGGAGGGTATAGGCAAAAGAGTCGGACACAACTTAGCAACTAAACAATAACAAGACACTTTTTAGACACTTAACGTATTTTATTTCAGCTCTTCTTCAGTTCCTTTTCCTAACTTATGAGATAGATATTATAGTACATTCATTATATGAGTGAGGAGACCAAGACTCAAAGAACTCCATGAAAGCTATATAGGTATAAAGTGGCAGAGCCAAGGTAATGCCAAGAGTCAAGGTTCTTAGGGAAATGAAAGGACTATTCAGAAGGAGAGGTTACATTAGTGAAATGTGTGCAGTTTGGTTTTATGCAGAGAATTAAATGTCAAATGCTACAGGAAAGCCATGGAGGTAGTGGATATCTGTGGTTTTAAGGTCTAGAGGAGGTCTCCACTGCCCTCCCCTGTTTACACATTCTCTAATAATGCTGTCTTTAACATGAAAATGCCAGCTAGACCAGCTGCAATGTTTGCTTAATTATAGTCTGAAGCTAGCTTTTCCAGGCAGTCTGAATCCAACCACAGTGAGTCAGCCTGTTGAGGCCCCACCCATCCTGGCAGATTTTTCCATTTGGGTCTTGAAGTCTGGTGTGAAGGTGGGGATGAGTCCTAAAAGGAACTTTTCTACCTTCATGGAGATCTGAGTTACCACATCCTGGGTTTCGTGTTCTAGTTTAAGTGAATCTGGGTCATGTCACTTCTGCCTTTAGGTCAAGCCATTTCAAGTGCTTCTTGAGTTTCTCTGTAATTATACCCTTGGAAAATGAATGCTATTGGTTAAGTGCATTTTCTTTTTTTCTTGTTTAAATTTTTAAATGGCATTTATCTTCCTCAAACTACAGTGCCCCAGGCATACTGGTATTCATTTGACTACTGTCTTGAGACTTTCACAAAGTTATTAGATGAGAAGGGAAGGAGAGTAAATCCTAACGTTTTGGCAGTCATAAGCACAGAATATTTTTCTTCTTGTTAAACATGACTTTTCAGAGGGATTCCACACAGTCATCCCACAAAACTTGGGCAACTTTCATTCCTAAGCAACATTGCCAAAAATAGGCATCAAATGAATCATTTTTTTCTTAGGAACTATAAATAAAAAGAGTGACTCTTAGTGCTGTAGATGATGCAGACATGTATATGAGTTACCATTCTCAGAGAGTATACACTCTAATTAGGGACATAAGAAATTTAAATTACACGAAATTTAACTTAAATAACATCTAAGGGAACAGAATTTCCTGGTGGCTCAGATGGTAAAGAATCTGCCTACACTGCAGGAAACCTGGGTTCAATCCCTGAGTTGGGAAGATCCCTTGGAGAAGGGAATGAGAACCCACTTCAGTATTCTTGCCTGGAGAATTCCATGGACAGAGGAGCCTGGTGGGGTCCATAGTCTGTGGGGTCACAAAGAGTCAGACACAACTAAGCGACTAATGCTAACACACACATACTCATGTAACAGAGCATCATAGAGCAATATACTGGCTTGGAAGGATGTCTGTAATAACAATTACAAATTTAAGAATAAACAACAACAACAATTTGAGTATTACATAAAATAAGATCTCATTTAATTTTTTTTCATTTTTATACAATTTTTAAATTTCCATTATTCCCATTATTAAAAATATTGGCTATTTTCTCTATTTTGTACAATACATCCTTGAGCCTATCTTACACCCAACAGTTTGTATCTCTCACTCCCTCACCCCCATATTGTCCTTCTCTCCCCACTGATAACTACTAGTTTGTTCTCTATATCTGTGAGTCTCCTTGTGTTGTTTTATATTTACTAGTTTGTTGTATTTTTTAGATTCCACATAGAAGTGATATCATAGTATTTATAAGATCTCATTTTTGAGGGAGAAAAAAATAGAAATGTCCGAAAGGACATATACCAAAATATTTAAAGTGATTAGGTCTGAGTGAGAGGATTAGCCATGCTTTTTGTCTTCTTTAGTACTTTTTGTATTATCTAAATTTTGTGTGTTCACTTTATTTGTCTAATTATTCAACAAATATTTCTAAAATGCTTACTATATACAGCATAGTGTCTTAAGCACTGCAGATACAGTAATGGATATGCTGACATGGTTCCTGCTCTTACAGAGCTTACAGATTAGTCAATTACAACAAAATTTAATCATCACAATGCTGTGGAAACACTCAGGAGGGGCCGTTACCCAGACTTTAGGATCAGATAGGCTTTCTTTGGGCTTCCCTGGTGGCTCGATGGTAAAGAATCCACCCTCAAAGCAGGAGATGCAGTTTTAATCCCTGGGTCAGTAAGATCCCCTGGAGGAAGGCATGGCAACTCACTCCAATATTCTTGCCTGGAGAATCCCCATGGACAAAGGAGCCTGGAGGGCTACAGTCTATAGGGTGGCAAAGAGTCGGGCATGACTAAAGTGATTGAACATGCATGCATGCAGGCTTCCTTTAGTAGTGCTTTCCAGGTGGCACCAGTGGTAAAGAACCTACCTGCCAATGCAGGAGACATAAGAGACGCAGGTTCAAACCCTGGGTCGGGAAGATCTCCTGGAGGAGAGCATGGCAACCCACTCCAGTATCCTTGCCTGGAGAATTCCATGGACAGGGGCCTGGCGGGCCATAGTCCATGGGGTCGCACAGAGTCAGACATGACTGAATCAACTTAGCATCACGCAGGCTTCCTTTAGTAGGTAATATCTAAATCAAGTCCTTAGGGGCTAGTTGGAGATAGTGAAGTCAAAGCTGAGTGGAAATTGAAGAGGAATGACTTTGCAGGCTTACATTGCTACCCATGAAAAGTTCTGGAGGCAGCAGAGAGCAAGTTCAGAAACAGAAGGCTTTTTGTCGTAGCGGAAGCACTAGAGTGTTGACTGGAGTTCAAGTTGGTTTTATCTCCCCCTCTTTACTCTGAACTTACGGTCAAAGCCTTATTGTTACAGCCATGGTTGTTCATGGTATCACTTTGAACTCAATTCTTATGCCTAGAGAAAGTCTTAACTGTGTGTTTAAAATCACCTTCTTTGCTAGGGAAGAATGGAGAAAGAATTAATGAAAATTTAGAAAAGTAAATGGGGCTATAAATTTACACATTCCCCCTGACCTGAATATGAAAAGCTCAGCAAACAATCTTTCTGAGTCCAACCAGTTGTAAACAAGCAAAAGTAATTCCTGCTGGTGTTGGTCAGGCCAAACTGCAGGAGAATCTAGTTTGGAGTCTAGTTCTTGGAGCTCCCAGCATCAGTGCAGCACAACTGTTGTTTTGGCATGGAGCTCATTTAACTGTCTCTGACAGCACTATTTCTGGCTGGGCCATTTATTTTTGGTGACCAGGGAAGTTGTTATTTGTTTTGTTTTGTTTTGTTTTTATATAGTTGGTAGTGCTGTAATGTGATGATGACGACACTGTGTTATTCCAGGATTGGAGGTGATATGGGTATGTATCCATGGTGGGGGAAAACAGCAGAGACTTCACTGGAACCCCTGTCCTAACTACACAATGACATTGCCTAAGACAGGGTTTATTTATCGACCTGATGTAACAGCTCTGTTGTTAGCTGTCCTGCCATCAGGCCAGTTATTTCAAGAAAAGATTGTGTAGAGGATGGGTATTTGTATGCTTCTGGGTTTAAGGGGGAAAAAAAATACAATGATATTGTTAATATTTTGGCATTTAAAAAACTCTGAACTTCAGGAATTACGTTGAAATATCAGAAACAGAGTTTCAAAAGAACGATTTATTTTGCAACCCAAAATAAAAAAAGCCACATGTTTGTAGAGTTCTCAGTCTGCTTTCTGAGGTAGGCATCAACAGCTGACTTCTGGAACACTGGACAGAAACCTTGTGTGGAGGTGAAAGACCAAGTTAATCAACTTTGATTGACATTTTCCTTATTAGAATGTTCTGCAAAAGTTATGCATATTCTTCAGAGCAGCCTAATGAGTATGTTCCTCCTGTGTCAAAATATAAAATGGACTGTGTGTTCTTTCTCTTTTAATGTAAGGATATAACAAAACTTTAATTTTTGATTGTTGACGTTGTTCAGTCACTGAGTCATGTCCAAGTCTTGGCGACCCCATGGACTGCAGCACACCAGTCTTCCCTGTCCTTCACCGTCTCCCGAAGCCTGCTCAAACTCAAGTCCATTGAGTTGGTGATGCATCCAACCATCCCATCCTCTGTTGTCCCCTTCTCCTCTTGCCTTCAATATTTCCAGGCCTTGGGGTTTTTACTAATGAGTCAGCTCTTCGCATCAGGTGGCCAAAGTGTTGGAGCTTCAGCTTCAGCATCAGTCCTTCCAATGAATATTCAGGAGTGATTTCCTTTAGGATGGACTGGTTGGGTCTCCTTGCAGTCCAAGGGACTCTCAAGAGTCTTCTCTAACACCACAGTTCAAAAGCATCAATTCTTTGGTGCTCAGCCTTCTTTTGGTCCCACTCTCACATCTATACATGACCACTGGAAAAACATAGCCTTGACTATATGGACCTTTGTTGGCAAGGTAATGTCTCTGCTTTTTAATATGCTGTCTAGCTTTTCTTCCAAGGAGCAGATATCTTTTAATTTCATGGCTGCAGTCACCATCGGCAGTGATTTTGGAGCCCAAGAAAATACACTGCTTTTGAATACCCTATCTAGGTGTATTGTAGCTTTTTTTCCAAGGAGCAAGTGTCTTTTAATTTCATGGCTGCAGTCACTGTCCACAGTGACTTTTGGAGGCCAAGTCTGTCACTGTTTCCATTGTTTCCTCATCTACTTGCCATGAAGTGATGAGACCGGATGCCATGATCTTAGTTTTTTGAATTCTGAGTTTTAAGGCAGCTTTTTCACTCTCCTCTTTCACTTTCATCAAGAGGCTCTTTAGTTCCTCTTAGTCTTCTGCCATAAGGGTCGTGTCATCTGCATATCTGAGATTATTGGTATTTCTCCTGGAAGTCTTTCCTGTTTGTGCTTCATCCAGCCCGGCATTTCACATAATGTATTCTGCATATAAGTTAAATAAGCAGAGTGACAATATACAGCCTTGACGTACTTCTTTCCTGATATGCAACCAGTCTGTTGGTCCATGTCCAGTTCTAACTGTTGCTTCTTGACCTGCATACAGATTTCTCAGGAGGCAGGTAAGGTGGTCTGATATTCCCATCTCTTTCAGAATTTTCCACAGTTTATTGTGATCCACACAAAGGCTTTGGCATGCATAGTCAATGAAGCAGAAGTAGATGTTTTTCTGGAATTCTCTTGCCTTTTCTATGATCCAGTCAATGTTGACAATTTAATCTCTGGTTCCTCTGGATTTTCTAAATCCAGCTTGAACATCTGGAAGTTCTCAGTTCACATACTCTCGAAGCCTTGCTTGGAGAATTTGAGCATAACCTTGCTAGTGTGTGAAATGAGTGCAATTCTAACTTTTGATAGAACATAGTAACCCATGAGTATTTAATAGTGAGGGCCACTTAGAGTATACTTTATTTAGTCTTTATGTTAGGACCCCATAATCTAAGTAGGATTGATATACATTTAGAAATGGTCAGTTCTAAATCATTTGCTTTGAACTGAATTGAACTTGAATTGGATCTTTATCATAAAAGAATACTTTGTAAAGGTAAAGGACTGTACATGTTATTTCTCCCAGCTTTGGTTTTTTTTCTTCTTTTTTAAAATAACAGCTTTATTGATATATAATTTACACACCATAGGATTCACCCTTTTAAAGTGTACAGTTCCATGTCTTTTGTGTATTCAGTGAGCTGTGCAACAGTTCCCTCTATCTAGTTTCAGGATGTTTTCATCACTCCCCCTAAACCATCATACCCATTACTAGTCATTCCCTGTTCCCTATTTCCCCAGGCCCTGGAAACCACTCATCTAATTTCTCTATGTATTTGTCTAGTCTGAAAATTTTGTATAAATAGAATCATACAATATATGACTCTGTGCCTGGCTCATTTCACATTAGAATAATGTTTTCAAGGTTCATTCATGTTGTAGTCTCATGTCAGTAGTGTTCTATTATATGAATATACTAAACTGTGTATATTCAGTCTTTTTGTATATTTGGGATGTTTCTGCTTTTTTTCACTATTGTGAATGATGCTTCTATGAACATTCATATACAAGATTTTACATGGACATATGTGTCACTTCTCTTGGGTGTATACCTAGAAGTGGAATTTCTCGGTCACGTAGTTGCTGCTGCTGCTAAGTCGCTTCAGTTGTGTCTGACTCTATGTGACCCCATAGACAGCAGCCCACCAGGATCCCCTGTCCCTGGGATTCTCCAGGCAAGAACACTGGAGCGGGTTGCCATTTCCTTCTCCAATGCATGAAAGTGAAAAGAGAAAGTGAAGTCGCTTAGTCGTGTCCGACTCTTAGTGACCCCATGGACTGCAGCCTACCAGGCTCCTCCTTCCATGGGATTTTCCAGGCAATAGTACTGGAGTGGGGTGCCATTGCCTTCTCTGGGTCATGTAGTTACCCCATATTTAATCCTTTGAGGACTAGCTTTGGTTTATTCATCTTGAAAAATGGAGAAAACTATGTTTCATAGAGGGTCAGGTAGTCAGATCCTCTGGGGTCACAGGAATATTCTTTATAATGAAGGATACATTTTGAAAAGATGAAGGGACCTGGTGTAGAAGTAGACAGACCATATTAGTCACATGGGGAGTCCTAGAGTCACAGGGGTCTCTAGTGTCATGATGAAGACCCTGAGTATGAAATACGGGTCAGCCTATTGGAAGTTGCAGTCTGTGCTCTTCCACTTTCTAGATAAGCTTACTTTCCTAGAGTGCAAAATGGATATAATAGATAACCCACTTACTTCACAGTGTTGTGGTGAAGGTAAATGAAATAATACATGTAATGGAAGTGTTTTGTATATTGTCAAATCCCATACAAGTGATTGTTGTGAAGATAGTATAATTATATCGACTTAATTTTGGAATACAAGTCAAAGTCATTCAGAACAGCCCGAAACTAAACTTTTATATTTCTTCAACTTAGATTTTATCCAAAAAGCATAGGGACTCACAGACACACAGATGTATTATAAATAAAATATTTATATGTGATACAAACCATCCTCCTTCTCCCTGCCGCATCCCTGCTATCCCTACCCTCCAGTTCAAAACAAGTAGGGTTCTATTAGTCTCTAGCCATTGGTGTGCCTTTTCCATAGGGCTGTTTTGAAAATATGATAGTTAGCAAAGTCTACTGAGGGTCATCCTTAGGTCCTAGTCGTCGTTGCTGATTTTATCTTGGAAGTATGTCTTTTATGCTCACTAATCTCCTCTTTCTCTTCCTGCACACAAGGCAACCAGAGCATTTAATCTGAACAGTTAGACTCCTGCTGCCTTTTAGGGCTCTGCCATGAGAGAGCTGGTGGGATGCTCTGAGATTCTTCAAAAAGTGACAGCTCTCTCATTGGTGCTGCCTTTGATAATATTGTTTCTATGAGAAAATAGGTTTCAGACTAGACCCTCAGGATAGCTAAGGACCTTAAAAGCTCTCCAGAACTAAGTCCAAGCTAATGTGTGAAGATGATAGACAGGGAGGCCTGGAGTGCTGCAGTCCATGGGGTCGCAAAGAGTCGGACACAACTGAGCGACTGAACTGAATTGAACTGAATGTGTGAAGATTTTAACAATATCCCCAACAAGTGGTTCTTAAGTTTCAGTTGACTCCTTTTTGTGGCAGGAAATTTACTATCTCTCATAATGTTATACTAAGTAAATATTTGATGTATGAATGTATGGATGGAGGGTGGCAATAAGTTCATTACATCCAACTCCACTAGAGAATTTACCCTTATATCTAATTGAAAGCTGCCTTCAATTCCTAGTTTCTTTCCATCTAAAATAGTTTTTTTAAAAATAATGACTTTTCACAAAGAACAATAAAACATTTGAACATACAATAGAACAATAAAACATTTGAACATACAATAGAACAATAAAACAATAAAACGATAGAACATGCAAAAAACAAGAAAACATTTGCCCATGTATCCAATATCTAAATTTTAACATATATTATTTTTGCTAATATGGTACAGATATAATTGCAACGCTCTTAATAACCTATGTGGATCCCATCTCCTGAATTTTTCCTACAGTTAATTACTGTTAAGTATTTTTCTTGAAGTCACACAAGTAGAAAATTGCAGAACTGAGATGTGAACCCAGATGTCCTTGGTTCGAAAGGCATTGCTTTTTCCACAATTCTGTGTTACCCCACTTAGATAAATATATATAATAGTGATAACATTTATCGCCAGTTTGTAAGTGGACAGCATTGATAAAATATCAAGGGTTACTTAAAAATGATTCTCCTGTTCCTCTGCTTACCATATTAACTTATTTAAGAATTTTTTTGTTTTCATGAAATGTAAAGATATGAATTATCACAGGTATCAAATTAGTGGAGTTTAAGTTGCAGAAGTTTTATTATATTTGAAAAGAATGTGCCAATTAAGATGATTAATCATTTTTAGTGAAGTGGAACTATATTTTTAGGAGAGGGATTGCTAAGACATTAATATGTCTTCAAGCATTTCCATTATAAGAACTGTCTGGGGGGTCTGAATATGATTAAGCAAATGTGAGGCTGAGTTTTTTTTTTAAAGGCTGACTTGACAGTTGGTTATGTTAATGGGGCATGACATACAACAGCTGGGTTGTAATCTCCTACTATTGTTGGCATTGACCGAGTTCTTAGTAAAGTCTTATTTCCAGTCTGGTCTAATACATTAAGAAGCAGTGGGAAGGAGAAATTAAGAAAAGAGCAGGGGAGAGCCATTAATGTTTGGAAAACATATTTTGAGAAAAGAGTAAAGATTTTTGATGTACTATGTACAAAAGGAAGAACAAAGACAGAGGCATTGCCCTGTGTTCAAGAACCTGCATGTGCTTGTTTCCTTAGCAGTGCAAAGCTTATCCAAAGGTCTGAGAGACCTGAGTGAGAAAGTCTAGTGTGCAGCCCAGGTGTGTTTTTTGTTTGTTAAAGCCACAAAACACAAACAAGTAAAATAAAATATAAACAGTAAGCAAATAAACAGTCTTCCTAGTAAGAGGTTCCTGGCCCTCTGGCAACTGCCTCCCTCCTCACCCTTTGTTCAAACTGTTGCTGCTAAGTCAATTCAGTTTTGCCCAACTCTGTGTGACCCCATAGACGGCAGCCCACCAGGCTCCCCAGTCCCTGGGATTCTCCAGGCAAGAACACTGGAGTGGGTTGCCATTTCCTTCTCCAATGCAT
>NW_011492850.1:186381-191515 GCF_000754665.1 Bison bison bison | reverse complement strand
TCCAATGCATGAAAGTGAAAAGTGAAGGTGAAGTCGTTCAGTTGTGTCTGATTCTTAGCAACCCCACGGACTGTAGGCTACCATGCTCCTCCATCCATGGGATTTTCCAGGCAAGAGTACTGGAGTGGGGTGCCATTGCCTACTCCGAACTGAGAGCCAGGATCTGCCTAAAGGAACAAAGTTGGACTCCTCATCCTGACTTTCGATATCTTTCTGAAATGGTTCTTTACTTCCTATCTTCTCTGTCCCCCACACAGGACGGCCTGTGCCCTTTGTTTCAGTCCAGTTGGTCATCTGCACCACTGCTTATGTTCTACCCACCTAGCTTGCCTTGTATTCTCCCTCTAGTCTATACAAACTTGATTCATCCTTTAAGGTGAGCTAAAATGTCATTCCTCTCTGGAACCTTCTCCGGTAGCCTCTTTTTCCTAATTTCTGTAGTTTTTGCTATTTGTATAGTTTATACTATCCTTTGCGGAGAAGGCAATGGCACCCCACTCCAGTACTCTCCTTTGATTGTTATTTGTCATATGTAATATTATTGCCCATTTCTTCAGAACACTTGTTCACACTTCAGATTCTGTCTTGTGTATTAAAATTAGCCTGTTAGAATAATTTATTTTACTTATAAAATTACCTTTAGCTATGTTCTTCATCCTATAAGAACTGTGGAATCTTGTATACACGTTACGTTCTATTAAGATTAAATCCAGTGAGGTCAAAGTCAGCATTAGTTATTCATCCATTCTTTTATTCAACAAGTATTTTTGAGCACCTACTATGTGCCAGGCACTATTCTGGATACAGACAACATAGAAGTGAACAAAACAGGCCCAAATCCTGGCTTTCTCATGGAGTTTGCATGCTAGTGGGAGAGACAGACAAGAAAGAAAATAAGTAAATACAGTATGTTAGAAGATGATAATGCTATGGGATTAAAGAAACAGTGAAGGAAATAATGGAGGGCTGGGGTGAGGCATAGGGTGAACTACAATTTTAAATAGGGTGGTCACCTCATTGAGGAAGTGACATTTGATCCAAGACTTGAAGAGAGTGAGGAAGAGAATCATGCAGATAACTAAAGAAACCATGCCATTCAGAAGGATCAATTAGCTGAAAGGCCCTGAGAGGGAGGGGGTATTTTGGTATTTTTGAGAAACAGCAGATAAACCATGTGGCTGGAGGAGGGTATGTAGGGGGAGAGTAGCAGGGAAAAAAAGTAAAAGAGAGGGCAGGAGAGGGGCTCCATATTACTCAGGGCCTTGAGCCTTATGGGCTAATGAACAGACTTAGCCTTTCAGCCTTAGTTAGATAGGAAGCCACTGGTGGTTTCCAGCAGAGGAGTAATCTGATATCTTAAAAGGCTCACTGTGGCTGCTCTGCTAAGTATCACTGCTATTAGGGGAGCAAGGGTGGGAGCAGGGAGACCAGTTAAAGGACTATTCAAATAGCTTAGGGGAGGGACTTCCCTGGTGTCCAGTGGCTAAGACTCTGGGCTCCCAGTGCAGGGGACCTGCATTCAATCCCTGTTCAGAGAACTAGATACCACATGCCACAATTAATGATTCTGCATGCCACGACTAAGACCCAGCACAGCCAAATAAATATTAAATAAATAAAAGCACTTTAAAAAAATTAGCTTAAGGGAAAGATCACAGTATCTTGGGCCAGAGTGGCAAAGGTACCAGCGGCAGTGGTGGCAGATAGATTCTCTGTATGTATTGAAAGTAGAATTAGGCAGATTTATAGACAGATGATGGAGAAGGCAATGGCATCCCACTCCAGTACTCTTGCCTGGAAAATCCCATGGATGGAGAAGCCTAGTAGGCTGCAGTCCATGGGGTCGCTAAGAGTCGGACACGACTGAGTGACTTCACTTTCACTTTTAACTTTCACACATTGGAGAAGGAAATGGCAACCCACTCCAGTGTTCTTGCCTGGAGAATCCCAGGGACGGGGGAGCCTGGTGGGCTGCCATCTATGGGGTCACAAAGAGTTGGACACGACTGAAATGACTTAGCAGCAGCAGCAGCATAGACAGATGAGACGATGTGTGTGAAAAAGAAGGGTTAAGAATAATTCAAAGTTTGGGGCCCAAACAACTCCAAATATTGGTGATTACAAACTGAAATGCAATCCAAAGAGGAAGAAACATGTGCTGGGAAAAATCAGGAATTCAGCTTTATATATCATGAGTGTGAGATATCTGTATTCAACTGGAGATTTCTACTAGGAAGTTAGATATAGACTGGAATTCAGGAGAAAGATCAAGATGGGCATATAAACTTAGAAATTTAAGTAAATAAAACATCACTTTTCTAGTCATCACTCTAGAAGATGTAGTTTCTTTGGAACCATTAAAACCAACTTTTTTATATTATTGGAAAACTATGAAAATAATATAAGCAAGCTAGCCCATATTAAACAGATCAAATCAGCAAAAAAGAAATATATATACAATACTTACCTGTTCATTGAAGTGAACTGAAAGTCGCTCAGTCATGTCCAACTCACTGTGACCCGATGGACTATACAGTCCATGGAATTCTCTAGGCCAGAATACTGAAGTGGGTAGCCTTTCCCTTCTCCAGGGGATCTTCCCAACCCAGGTCTCCAGCATTGCAGGCGGATTCTTTAGCAGCTGAGCCACAAGGGAAGCCCAAGAATACTGGAGTGGGCAGCCTGTCTCTTCTCCAGCGGATCTTCCTGACCCAGGAATTGAACCAGGGTCTCCTGCATTGCAGGTGGATTCTTTACCAACTGAGCTACCAGGGAAGCCCTACTTAACAAATATTTAGGGAGTACTTCCTAAATACTCTGCAATGAGAATATGAAGACACAAAGTATGCCTTGCCAGCCCTCAAGACACTCTAGTTTGATTGAGCTGATTGTATACTGTACAGTGGGATGAATGAACTGGAGAGGTCTTCTTGGCAATTGTGGGAGCTGAAAGAATGTAGAAAGACATTTCAGTCATTGACCCTTGAGCAGTTTACAGACTATTGGGTTGGTCAAAAGTTCACTGGGGTTTTTCTATAAGATGTTATGAACAATCCTGAATGAATTTTTTGGCTAACTCAATAGTTAGACACATGAACAGTTAAAAGCTCTAAAATGTGTAAATAAACCTGCAGGACAGTAGAAGAGCTATACCATGAGGTATTGCCAAATGTTAATATTTGCCTTAAGTGCTCAAGAGGAAAATTTTTCCAGTCTGGCTAGCAGGGAGGCCTTTGAGTGAAATATGAACTTGAAAAAAGGACTTAAGTGAGAGGCAAGCTGTCTTGAGAGGCTGTGATGGTTTTCCTTTTATGCTAGTAGTGGCGAGATGCCTGTGAAGGGGTTTTAAGTAAGACTTAAGTTTTGACGATAATGTTTTCAAAATAATGGAGTTTTTCTAGCTGTAATAAGAAGAGATGGCTGGATGAATTCTGTCGGAGAGGATAGATAACTGTTGCAAAAGTTTTTGCTTTTGTGGATTATTGTGGGAATGTTGTAGGAATGGCATATTCAAGTTGAACTAACTAGCAAAGAGTTGGTTGCCTATATAGGGCTAGATCTTGGGTGAGACAGCTTGGTTTGGGATTTGGGGACTGTTTGGGAGGCAAAAATGATACCCCTAAAAGTGGACAAAATCTCTAAGGGAGAAAATGTGGAACGAAAAAAATCAGAAGGCTAAGGACTACTTGTCATTTAAGCAGTAGCATTAAAGAGCCAGGAAATTAAAAAACAATAACAACACAGAAGAGGCTAGAGGGATAGGAAAAGAACAAGGGATTACAGAGTTCAAGAGGAAATAGGGTTAATGTGAAGAAAGAGATACCTAGGTTGGATAAGAACACCTGTATTCATATTCAATTTTACTTTCCATAAAGTTTCTATTTAATTATCTTACATGATGAAAGAATCCAAGTAGACATCAAAAGCATGATTAAACACTAATCTAGAATCTGGTATCTGGTTCCCCTGTGCAAAATGGGGTCTTCCCTCATGGCTCAGGCAGTAAAGTATCCTCCTGCAATGCAGGAGATGTGGGTTCAATCCCTGGATCAGGAAGATCCTCTGAAGAAGGGAATGGCAACCCACTCCAGTATTCTTGCCTGGAGAATCCCATGGACAGAGGAGCCTGGCAAGTTACAGTCCATGGGGTCACAAAGAGTCAGACATGACTGAGCGACTAAGCATGCATGCACATTCAAAATGGAGGTAATAATAACTAGGTTATTCCTCTAGAAGCTTAGACCAGGAAAAGGCCTTAAAAATCACCTGGTTTCAACTACTTCATTTTATAAAGGAGGACAGTTAGGCCTCTGGAGAAGTGTACTCCCAAGGTCATATAGTTATTTAGTAACAGAGCTGGAACCAGAAAAAGGATCTTTTTGAATTTTAGACTTTTCTCTTCCTCACTGTCTCTACCTAAGCCTAGATGACATTCATTTATTCTAAAAGCACCAATTTAATGGAAACAGCTAAATGCATTTTAAATGTGCATTTTAAAAAAATGAAGACTATATTGTCTTAAGTTACTAGTGGTCTAGGTAAGAAATGTGTTGCTGCTTATCATTCATATCCATTCAAGAGAAAATGCTCAGTCATGTCTCTCTCTCTGTGGCCCCCATGGACTGCAGCCTGCCAGCCACCTCTGTCCATGGGATTTCCCAGGCAAGAATACTGGAGTGGGTTGCCATTTCCTCCTCCAGGATTTGAGAGAATGCTCAGTTCTAATTGTGCCTCCTGAGTCCACTTTATTTTCTCAAACTTTTTTTATCTTTCAAAGCAAATTGCAAATGCAACTTCTAGTGGAAGCTTTCTTTCTCTCACCATCCCAGTTAAAATGAATCACTTTTTCTTCTGGGTTCCCATAGATTCAGTATTTTTCAAAGCTTCAGGACAAAATTTATTAGTAGGTCTTGAAATCAATTCCACCTGACCTGCCTCTTGAGAAATCTGTATGCAGGTCAGGAAGCAACAGTTAGAACTGGACATGGAACAACAGACTGGTTCCAAATAGGAAAAGGAGTACGTCAAGGCTGTATATTGTCACCCTGCTTATTTAACTTATATGCAGAGTACATCATGAGAAACGCTGGACTGGAAGAAATACAAGCTGGAATCAAGATTGCCGGGAGAAATA